>NC_136121.1:9085524-9088024 GCF_965212315.1 Lampetra planeri | reverse complement strand
GGACGGATTTCTTAGGTAAAATGCCCATTCGTATTTTGATCGACCAAGGATGCATTGAGCTTCCATCGGGGCGGCGCATGGCGTTCCTGCCATCCCCTGCGGCAGCTCGGTCGGCGTTCGCGACGGTACCGGCGTTCGTCGTTAAAACTGTTCGTGTGCCGCCGGGAGCTCAAATGCTAGTGCCTCTGAAACTTCGTAGGCCCTTCGCTAAGGGCATAGGGGATCAGGGTGTTTTGCTGGGACCGTCTAGGGCCGGGGTTAATGGGCCTCATTTGATTCCGGCCCAGACCGTCGTAAGAGGGGACGGGGACCCTTTCATCGCGGTCCTCAATGTGGGATCGCAGACGGTGGTGGTTCCTCAAGGGACGGTGCTCGCTCACGCGACGCCAGTGCCCTGCGAGGAACCTGTCGCGAACCACGTTGGCACTGCTTCCCGGATGCTCCCACATTCGGACAGCGATGAAGGGTGGATCGACGCGCTTTGTGCGGGATCGACGGACCTGACAAATTCAGAGCGCCAACAGCTTAGAACGCTACTGAGGGAATTTTCCGACGTTTTCAGTCGTGATAAATATGATTTGGGTTGCACTCACCTGCTGCGTCACCATATTGACACGGGTGACAGCGCGCCAATTCGCCAAAATCCGTTTCGGTTAAGTCCCGCCGAAAAGGACCATGTCAAATCGGCTGTTGATGACATGTTAGCCGCCGACATCATTTCTCCCTCCACCAGCCCGTGGGGAGCGCCGATCGTCCTGGTTAAAAAGCAGGACGGCTCGTTGCGGTTTTGCGTTGATTTTCGGCGCCTTAATAAAATTTCGGTTGCCGACGCATACCCGCTCCCGCGGATGGACGAATCGCTGGACGCTTTGGCGGGAGCGCGATTCTTCTCCACACTAGATTTACTTTCGGGATTCTGGCAGCTTCCTCTGGACGATGATTCTAAGCCTAAAACTGCTTTCCGTACACCGCACGGCCTGTTCCAATTCAACCGGTTGCCGATGGGCTTACACTCAGCGCCGGCAACTTTCCAGCGATTGATGGAATTGGTTTTGGCTGGATTGCAATGGGAATCGTGCCTGATTTATTTGGATGACGTTATTGTCTTTGGTAAAACTTTTGATGAACATCTCCAGAGGTTGCGGGCGGTTTTCCTAAAGATGCGGGCTGCTAATTTGAAATTTAAGCCCCAAAAATGCCATTTGTTACGCGAGTCGGTGCGTTATTTGGGGCACATCGTAGGGCGCTCGGGTATTGCTACCGATCCCGCCAAAACGCAGTGTGTCAGCTCCTGGCCGACTCCCACCTCGGTGGGAGAGGTCAGGAGTTTTATTGGCTTCGCATCATATTACCGACGCTTCGTCGCTAATTTTGCAACGATTGCCAAACCCCTACACGCGTTAACATCTAAAGGGGTTCGGTTCCACTGGGGTCAGGATGAGGAAGCTGCTTTCTGCTCCCTTCGGGACGCGCTGGTGAAGGCTCCTCCCTTGATTTACCCAGATTTTTCGAGGCCGTTTTTGCTCGACACCGACGCGAGCAACACGGGTATTGGAGGCGTGCTTTCCCAGGTGGTTGACGGCGTGGAACGGGTGGTCGCGTACGGCAGTCGGGTGTTGTCTCCAACGGAGCAAAGATATTGTGTCACCCGTAGGGAACTGTTGGCAATTGTCTATTTCATCCAACAGTATCGCCCATATCTGTACGGTCGGCATTTCACCGTCCGCACAGATCATGCGGCACTGCAGTACGCCCTGAAGGTTCAACAGCCATCGGGACAATTGTCCCGATGGCTGGAGGTCCTCCAGGATTTCAGTTTTGAAACCACTTATCGTAAGGGCGTTCGCCACACCAACGCTGACGCTCTGTCACGGATGCCAACCGCCTCCGAATGCGCATGTCTCCTGGGGTCGGGGCGTTGCAAGCCAGTAGGGGACATGATGGTTCCGGTCCTGGCGGCGGCCGCCGACGATGAAACGGTAGTCCCCATTGATATCGCCGAACAGGGGAGAGATTCCCTGCTTGGATTGCCCGTTGATGAATGGGGGCGCCTCCAGTTGGAGGATGCCTCCCTCCTCGCGTTGCGTCGTCGCGCCGGGGAGAGGGGGCGTGTGACGGGTCATGCCGACGCATGGGAAACCCATGCGGGCTTGCTTATGCATTGGGACGGGAAATCCCAGCGTCACCGGCTGGTGGTCCCTTCTGGCCTACGAGGTAAGGTGGTGTGGGCTGCTCATGAGCGCCTCCTCCACCTAGGTACCCAGAAAACACTCGCCTTGCTCCAGCTGAATTTTTTTTGGCCGGGTATGACAAAGGATGTCACTGATCTGTTGGCGGCATGCCCTCAGTGTGCGCAGCGCAAACCACCGGCACGGGAGTCGAACCCGCCCTTGCAATCCATCCAGGTCTCCAGAATAAATGAACTGGTCGCACTGGATATTCTGGGGCCATTCCCCGCCACCTCCAGGGGAAATAAATATTTGCTTACTGGGGTCGAATA
>NC_136121.1:8868024-9080524 GCF_965212315.1 Lampetra planeri | reverse complement strand
TTAGCGCTACGCTGCGCTGCGAACCCGGCGACCCGAGTTAGATTCCCGCTCACGGCCAAGACCGATGACGATTATCTGAACGGGTCTTGGGCCTACCCTATGTGGACTCAGCCTCAAATAAGTACCTGGTGCGGTGTGAAAACATCGCCACTCGGGAGACAAAGGCGGCTGAGCGTGGTGCCGTGCCGGCCTTGAACGGTGCTCGCTAACAGCACTTGCCCGAACAGTCTGTTAAGGCTATACGGGGGATCTTTGTCTTGTCTTTTGTACTTACTCCATCTCAGAATACAGTTACCGTCAACACCACACACGTACCGACCCGATCTCCCCTCACCTCACTGATGTCAGCTGCAGCCTAAGTTGATGCCTCTCCGATCCAACAAGGTTGTATTCTTCTGATAAAGGTTCTCAGATTCGCGAAGTATTGTCGCCTTCGTCCAGCAGTGGATGCACGTTGAACTTCTTTCCCACCGTACGTATCCCACCGTGCTACTCGGAGGTGCGGGGGAAGGACGACACACTATAGACAAAACGCAGTTCTAAAGCAATTACTTTTGTCAAATCTAGATTATTCAAAAGTGCATAGCTCCAGCGCCTTCCTAACACCGAAGGAAGAGCGTTCCAGACGGCCGCTGAAGCGTCATTTGAAAGCGCGCGATGCGGTGACCGCCGCCTTTGTTCGATGGCGAGCAGCCAGAAGCCGCGGCCGCTGCTGATCCGGCGGTAGACCCCGTTGGGTGGTCACCTCGTCCTGACGATGAGCGCGTGAGCGTCCGTTCGTTGCGATTGTGCGCGTTTCATATTTCCAGATTATAACTGGCCGGTGTCATTCGCAGGGTCCGCGTGTTTGTTTTTAGTTTTTGTTCTTCCAGATTCGAAAAGGCCCTCGGCAACTAACTGACTCGTCAGTCGAGCCTTATACACAGCAGCAGCATCAGCAGCATCATCATCAGCAGCATCAGCAGCATCATCAGCATCAGCATCATCAGCAGCAGCAGCAGCAGCAGCATCATCATCAGCAGCATCAGCAGTCATAGCCCTCTACCGGCACACGAATGTCCCCAGGTCACTGCTGTGTGTCTTGAGTTCTCGCCTGGTTAAACAAAATAAACTTGAAACTTGACAATGGCTCATCTTGATGATGATGATGCTATGGATCTGACGCTAAAATTGCACTTACATACACGCCTGCGCGTCAACAATAATTCATTTCATAAATACATACATATATAGAGTTCCCCCTACTATAATATGCTCAGCCAACACATCACGCCCACACAATACATATGAGCGAACACGCATGTACATGCATGCATATTATATGCACGTATGCAGCGTTCAATTTCAGCATCAAACACGAAGGCAATCAGCACTTTTGTTTGCATTCCATTTGCATGCGCGCACAGGGCGATGGAGGCCACAGAGATGAGCCAGAGGGAGGGAAGGAGGGAAATGTGGGAGTGATGGAGGAGGGGTGGAGAGAGCGAGGGAGAGAGGGGAGGGATGGAGGGAAGGAGGGAGTCGAGGGGATGGGAGACAAGGGGAGGGAAGCCGAACGAGATCTGAGTACCCGGCGGGTTTGTTGATGGCCCATTTCTCCACCGCCGCTTGGCCCGGCGATCCGCAACCCCTCGCTCTGATAATCACCGGTTACTTAGCCATTAATTAGTCAATTCCGACTTTATTAATTTTGATGGCTGCCTTTAATTTACTGACGGCCTGGCAGTGCGCCTCTCCCCCCCCCCCCCGTGTCGCGCTCGGAGGGGGGGGATGGAGAGGCGCTGGCCACCAGCTCGCGTGTGAGCCCCCCTAGGAAGAGGAGAGCGATCTCTATAGCACCCAGGTGTGCATTCTTCCTGACTATAGCCCCCGTACGCGAGGCTGCTGTTGCGTCTGCGAGCGGCGTGCGTCTCGTGTCGATCGTGATCATCGTACCTCTGTTAGCCGCGTGTGTGTGAATCAACTGCTGGATTGAAGGGCCCTCTTACAAGCCACCGTTAAACGTCAACCCGGATTGTACTGGGCGACAGCTTGACACGCCGTGTGCGGTATAAACTCTGGACTCTTAATTGCTGATGGGGTTTTGTTGTTGTTGTTGTTGTTTGTTTCACGTGTTTTAATTACAAACGCGCAATTTATCGTGTGGACTATACGTGAGCGTGATGTGCATTTTAATGTGTCATTGTTAGAGGTGTCAATTAAAAGTAGAATTGGCAAACTCGTGTCTCCAATTACCGTGCATGCACGGGATTGTTTAAACGAATGCGGCTGATTGCAAACGTGAAACGAGAGCAAAAGTGCAATTTTTTTTATTCACGCTGCTTTCGCTTTTACGCGTAAACATATCAAAAGGTGAATTCAGTTCTACACGTGTTCCCATGTCTGTTTTGTATGAACGAAATTAAGATAGCATGGAATAGATCGGGGCCATCCATTGAGTAGGTACGCAAAAATCTGTTAAAACTTGACCCCCCCCACCTGCGTACGTACGCCTGGCGCACCCCCCCCCCCCCCCCGAATCCTATAGAACGGCCGATATTTAATCCACGCAGAAACGATCAAGGATTAATAATATTGACGTGTTTAAGCAAACAGATAGTCCACACCGCCGGACTATCTAACTCATTTAAAGGCCAATGTAGACAAATTATTATCGAGGCTTCAACCCCCCCCCCCCCCCGTTTCCTATACGTACATTGTCAGTAGACCCCCCCATTCGAACGCGTTTGGGTTAATCCCCCCTCCCCCCTCCATGCGTACGTACTAAATGGATGGCCCCATATTCCTCGTCCAACGATATGATGATTTACATGTTTACCACGAGACGAGAACATTTATAGAATTACATATTGACGCAGTTGTAGCTATATATATGAAGGTATAACGTATTGAAGGTGCAATTATATTATATATGTCACTGTGTGAGTTGTACACGCGCGTCGTACACACACACACACTATTCTTTATGTGTGTGTATGTCTCACGCAAACAAGACTGACGAGAACGAGTCAAAAAGTTTCGAGAATTCTACAGCGATGTAGAAACACAGTAGAGTATGGTGTAAAGTTGTACTTTGAGAGTGTACCGAATTACGATTAAGCGAGTGTAATTTTCCATTGATGTAAAAGGGTTTTGATCGGTTCGTTTTTTGTTCATGTCAGATATCACAATGCTGAAAAATCCGAATGATTACAAGCGTAATTATTAATAATGAATTCTGATCACTGAAAGTATTGATCGCCCCCGATATACACTTCATAAATTACACTTGTTCTAGCAGTGTACAGTTTTAAACCCACACACGTACATTCACACACGCACGCACCATATATATAATCAATAATTCTAAATATTGAGAGTCTCCATTTGTCACGAGTAATAATGTAAGCGGTCACGTTGTGTTTATAATTTACTACAATTCTAAAAAAACAACTACAACGTTGTGCAAAATATGCCGACATCTTCATGATATCAACCCATTGGTGCCTTTAAAGCGACATCTATAATGCCTTGCGATGATAAACTATAGCACTGTTGCGTGCTTCGTACGCACGTGTATTTGTGGATGAATTATTGAGCTTTACAATTAATTTTATTACACTATAATTAATTTAAAAGAAGATCATAGCAATTCAATCATAAGCTGACCAATCCTGTGACGAATACGATCGAGTATTATCACGATCATCATCAGCCCTGATCTCTCAACTGCTGGCTTAAGGCTTTCCCCCAAGCTGCCGCTAACCGCTCACGGTTTTGAAATTAAATCATAAATGAACGCGTCTCTGAGGTCATATGAGGGTTAATTCTAGATTTGAAGTTTTTGTGACTGCAAGAATCCATACTCTTTGGTTCTTTCGGTAAAGTCACGTAGATTAAATATATAAAGAATAATACAAATAATAATAAAATGAAAATAACTAATTACTGTAATTTTAATTACTGTAATTTTGCTGTGGCTGTTCCACCTGATGACGGAAGCTTGTGTTGCCTCCGCAACGTCGTGATTGAATTTAGTTGTTTTCAAATTTTATTGTTATTTTTATTTTTCATCTACGTGACTTTACCGCAAGAACCAAAGAGCATATGAGGGTTTTTGTGATGCGAAATAAAAAAACTCACTTTACCACGGAACAAAAACATCTCTAAAAACTACGATCAAGGCACGTCAAAGGTAATTACTTAAGACGGCTTTCGGTATCTTATGAGAGTCATGATATTGTATGAATTGTTTCCGACACACCTCTTTAGTTGCTAGATTACAAACAAGAACTTAATTTCAATCCGGTCTATCTAGCACCGGCACACCACATCCAGTATACACCCCTGCTAGTATTGTCGCACGTGCTGGGGAGCCGTGGTATGGTCACGCGCCTCCTCTAACTGCGCCAGCGATCCTGGAAATATTCAGTGGGAATGTAATCCCTGCCCTGCAAGATCTGTCGCATCACGTTGGTGCAGTTTGTAGCAACACCGCCCGTTGCTTTAAAGTTTCAGTCCCCTTGTCGTTATTTTCACTTCTGAGAGTTTTACTTTGCAAAGAAGAGGCCTCCGCTTGGCGTGGCAGGCTCGGAGAGGGCACGCGTGGGTGGGTGGGTGGGTTGAGTGAGTGTCCCGTGGGCTAGCGTGCCCGTTCCGTACCGCAAAGTGCACCTAGCCTGGCACACGCGATGTGGTGACGTCACCTTTGTTGATGGCGCCTGTTGTTGTTGTTGTTGCTGCTGCTATCCCGTACCTTCTCATCTCATCCTCAGCCTTAATCCACTTCACACAAGCGCACACAATCGCGTGCATACACACATACCAACACATGCTCACATATGTCGACGCATGCGTTATACGTTCACACATAAAACGAGAAAGAGCATCCGTATAGCGTTAACAGGCTTTTAGGGCAAGTGCTGTTCTCGAGCACATATGAAGGCCGGCACAACCCACAAGCGGGGGTGGGTGGCCGCCTTTGTCTCTCCAGCACTGATGTTTACGCACCAGATCAGATTGACCATTGAAGGCTGAGTCGACCTAGAGCAGGCCTAGAATAGGTCCCTTGTATGAATTGCCAATATTGGCCTTGAATCAAACTGGGGGGGGGGGGGGTCGCCGGGTTCGTAGCGCAGTGCGCTCACCACCCCACTACCGCTCCATACAATCCCCCCTCCACCCATTCCACACCGCTCCACGCTCGCACGCTTCACGCACGCTGGTGATGAGTTAATGGTGCGGCACCCTCTGTGCCACCCCGAGGGTCGCTAGTTGAGTCGCGAGGAAATTGATTTGTTTGACGTTCAATGACTTCTTCAAGTCGCGATCGCCCCCCCCCCACCCCCCCCCCCCCCCATGCTTAGCAAACGGAGCGTGAATGCCACTCGCTGACGCACGCGCACTCTACCCCCCACACTGCGTTTAGTAGGTGTACACATCCATTTATATTGATTTATAAAACAATATATTTGCACAAATATATTCCCATGTTATAATCATACACATTTTACGTATATATATATACACACATACAGTACAATGATTCATTTCAGCCGGGTTCGTCCGGGTCGGTAAGCCAGAAAAGATTTACGCAACCCGGCACACCACATCCAGGTTAAGCTGTCGTTATTAGCTGTCTGCTTACTACTTTCTAATCACGTGTCGCCTGCTCCAGGCTAGACGGACCAGCCTCGGGAAAATATTCAGTGACGAATGAAGCTCAGTATAGTCCAGCAGTGGATAATGACGATGACATAATTGTTTTGAAGAAGAATGAAAAAATACGTTATTTCTTAATGTATGTGTATTTATTTAGTAGTATTGCTATCATTATTATATCCTATAATAATTACAATTCAATCGTGAGTAAATCTAACATAGCGCTCGGCATGTTCTCTGAATATCTTGCATCTGATGCTGGGTGTATTCGTAAATATGGTGAGTGTACGTACGTGTGTGTGTGTGTGTACTGTATAGACTATATCCACATATAAATGTAGGGACTTAATTTCCCACTTAATGTTTTTTTTTTCCCGAGTCGAGAACGGAGAGGGGACACGCGACTAGTAAATACCCACAGCCCATGCACAGCAAGGCGTATAAATTATACTGGATGTGGTATGCCGGGTGCGTAAATATATTCCGGATCCCCAACCCGAACAGACCAGGCTTTAATGAATCCTCGTTGTGTACGCATGTGTATAAATGCTGCATATGTGTGTAGGTGTCTTTGTGGGGAGCTGTGGTTAGCACGCTGCTGCTACCGAACCTTGCAACCCCGGGTTCGATTCTCGCTCACGGCCAACACAAGTGACGATTATCGAAACCGGTCCGGGGCCTCCCCCTTCGGTCGACTCAGGCTTACGATGGGTAGGTAGCCGGTGCGATGTGTAAACAACAACACCGCGGCAACAAAAAGTGTCCGGGCGTGCTGCTGAACACCCAGCGCCTCGTGCGTCGTACCGGTCTTCATAGGTGCTCGCAAACAGCACTTGCCCAAACAGTATGTTAAGGATATAATGAGGGAGGGGGTAATTTGCCTTTGTGCGTCTGTATATGCTGCCTCCTGTCTGCAATAATGTCAGCTAAATGCAATCAACCGCCAAATGATGCGCGCTAATACACGCTAATGAATTGCGTTTGTGATGCCAATTAAATAGCGCGCGCGCGCGCGAGCGGGGGTTTGAAACGAAACTTCGCTCCCGCCGCTTGCACGCGTTAATGTTTATTAGCCGCGCTGACGGACTATCTCGGCGACGCGTGTAGACCCACGCGGAGCTCGACGCATTCATCCTCAGGTTATTTGGCTGTCGAAGCGTCGCGTCTTTGGCCGGCGAAGGCGTCGCGTCGCGACTCAACAATGCTGGCTTACTGAGCCCTCGGTCTGGGGCCTCGAAGTGTCAGCAGTCATTGAATTGAGAGGGCGCGTCGGATTGATACTGCACGCATGGACAAAGATCTCCCGTGATAGCCATTTGAACAGAATGTTGGGGTAAGCGGTGTTCGTGAGCGCCTATGAAGGCCGGCACGGCGCACACCGGGTGGTCAGAACCACGCCCGGCCGCCTTTGTCTCCCCACGGGCTTCGGGGAATCGTCACTGGTGGTGACAATCGAACTCGGGTCACCGGGTTCGGAGCGCGGCGCGCTAACTCGCTACACTACGGCTACACACAGACACAGACATATATACGCAAACGCAAATACACACGTATAGAGACAGGAACACACAATTCTAAATACAAACGTCCATGATAAACACAAACACGCATCAACACACACACACACAGATAGAATCATATAAATACAAACACACACAGATACACGTAAAAACGTACACGCATACAAAAACAAATGAGGACATATGGACATAAATACAGATACACACATATACATAAATACACACAACTACAAAGATCCCCCGTATAGACACAGATTGTTGGGTCAATACACAAATACGCGCGTACGCCTATTGATACACTGTAAGCCCAAATATGCACCAACGCACAAAAAAAAACAAAGATCCCCCGTGTAGCCTTAACAGACTGTTGGGGCAAGTGCTGTTAGCGAGCAGCACGCGAGGGGGTGGGGTGGCCAGCACAATGACTGTCCGCCTTTGTCTCCCTCGTGGCGAGGTTTACACACCGCATCAGGTGCTCATTTGAGGCTGAGTAGATCTAGAAGACGCCCAGGACCCGGTTCAGATAATCGTCACTGGTGTTGGCCATGAGCGGGAATCGAACTTAGATCACCGGGTTCGTAGTGCACCGGATTAACCGTTACACTACCGTGCCAACATATATAACATCCGTCTTGCGCTACGAAGTGGCTGTTATGTCACCGCAGTTGTGCCAGGCTAGGTGCACTTTGAGGCCATGTGATCATGTCGAAGACTCGCTGATAGGTCACGGGACAGGCCCAGTTTTTATGCTCACGCAAAGACGTAACTACAAGAGGAATTGCCGACAAATACACAATTATACACAAATATGCACTCACCCATACAAATATTTTTAAAAGCGTACGCAACACAAAATTACACACACAAATACACAAAATTAGAAGTATACACATATCCTAAAACAAACCACTCTAATGCGCGTATACACAAACATATATAAGGACAAAGCTACCCGATATAGCCTACATAGACTGTTGGGGCAAGTGCTGTTAGCGAGCACCTACAGACACATAAACGCGAACACATTAAAAAACACGCAACGACACGTGTAAACATAAAAAATACGAAAGCACACCAACACATACACAAATAAACAAACACTGCACCAACATAGAACCACGTTTAGCAAGAGAGCAATGCATCTCAGCGGGCTGCGTGGCTGAAACGACACACACACACCATGACACACACACACACCACGACACAAACACACACCATGAGACACACACACGCACCACGATACACACACACGCACCATAACACACACACACACCTTGAGACGCACACACACACCACGAGACACACACACACACACCATGAAACACACACACACACACGGACCACGAGACACACACACACCACGAGACACACACACACCATGAGACACACACACACACCACGAGACACACACACACGCTCCACGAGACACACACACACGCACCACGAGACGCGCACGCACGGTTTAAAAACGTCCCACATTCGTGGATTAATGCCCAATTATTTCACTCAAAATTTGCAGCCAAATCCATTGTTGTAATGTACTTATAAGTTGCCGCGTAAACGTTCCCCTGGCCCTTCATCAACCGACATCAACGAACCGTGGTGAAGTATGGTCAAAACACCCCCCCCCCTCCTTCCCCAGACGCACCCCGCACTGCATGGAGGGGGGGGGGGGGTGCACCCATCCAGCAGTGGATTGAAAATGGTACTGACTGCAAACTGTGTTTATTTAGCAATGTTAATACAAAGGAAATTATTAGCCGAATATAAGATATCGGTGTGTAACAGCGCACCTATTTGTGATGTTAGAGATGTTATATTTTTAAAAAAGAACTTTCATTTGCTTTTAAGTTGAGTGTAAACAAACAAATAACAATAACAGCCGTGTTGTTGGGCACTGGAGTCACTGAAGTGTGATTTTTTTTTCATGTTGTGAAATGTTCGCAATTTGAAAGTGCCGTAAGCGACTACGTAAATGTTTATTTGCGCCTGATGCCCCCCCCTCCCCCCCCGAACAAACGGTGGGCCGCTACGTTTTTAAACGTGCCGCATATATAAATAACATATCGACGCGAAAGAAATCTTAGGTGTTTTTTGGTTTGTTTTTATCAAAGTGTCAAAGTCGCATTAGACTACCGCGACCCGCTGTCGTTAAGTAATTTAAACGGACCCCGTACGTAACAACAACAACAACGTGACTTTACCGAAAGAACCAATTATATGAATTCCTGCAGTCACGAAAGCTTTCAATCAAAATAAAACAACAACAGCAACAACAATACTAATAAGCGCACTCTATCTCTGTGAACGAACCAAGCACGTTATCAGCACGCCACGTAGCAGACAACCACGCCGCAAACATTCACATGCGTATGGATGCGCGGTCGTGCCATTGCGACGTCGCACGATACACGCGTAGAGGTGAACGAATGAAAGGCGTTGGAGATCCAGGGTTTGATCAACAGATGTCGAACCGATCGGACTCTCGTATTGGTCATCGCGGTGATGGTGGTGGTGATGAGGGTGATTATCATTCCGTACGAGCCTTTCGATCTTAGATTTGGTGTGAGTTGAGCTATTGAAATATATCGCGCGCCGTTGAAAACTAGAGAGCGCCGGCTATCTTTCCAAATAAATAGATGTATTGATTAATTAGATATCTTGAACAGCCAGATTATATATATATATGGTTTTGTAGTCATTGTCGCGTCTCTGGGGATTGAACCACATAGGCCTGAGGGCCCAACCAACGCGGCACCCATCTCCCAAGGCATTCGATCGCTCCCTTACTCACACACTCACTCCCTCACTCCCACCTCTTCGCCCTCTTCACTCGCACTCACCCCTTCCTCAATCCCTCTTGTCCACCAACTCTCAACCCCTCCGCACCCTTCACGGAGTCCTGTAAATGTGCTCAGCTCATGTCGCGTGGCCCTCGGAAGATATTCCTCGTTTCTTGTAACCCTGCACATACATGTGATTGATAATAATTATAAGTATTAAGGTTATTATACCCTGTGTGCATCTCTCATGAATTGTAGGTATGTGCTCAAGCTAAGCACCATTGCTGTCGCAAGGCAATACACGCGTTGTATGTACTGTATACTGCACAATGGATGTGTATATGCCTTCAATACGCTTTGCGGTAAAGCGATCATAACCCAAGAATGTTTATTGTGTCACGCATTTAATTGTACGTTTTGTATCAGTCTATCACCACAGCCACCATCACCATAATTATCCATGATCAATCCACTGCTGGATGATGGCTCCGTCAATCACCACCACCATCGTTCGTCGCCCTGTCATGTGATAATCCACCTGGGGACTTGCAAACGAGCTGTAATGTAAGTTTATATTTGACCCGAGTGAATTTGTATGTTTTGCCAAACATGATTTGGTTGTCTGCGATTGGCCTGTGTAAGCCCCACAATATTAATAAGCCGTACAATGTGCGCGCATGTGTGTGTGTGTTATGTGAGTGCGTGTGCATGTATAAATGATGTACATATATATACACAAACACAACTGTGCAGCAGAAATTTCACACAGCACATGCCAAAGCGTTGTGTTTTGTAGGTCCTTCGGTGGCAACGGTCTAACGCTAATAATTTAATTCAAAGTAGAAAATAATAATCGTAATAATACACGAGATGTAATCGTAATATAACACACCGTGATTTATGAAATCATCATTTCAATACTCGTTCATTGTGCTGACTCAAATCGTAACAGTGCCATGTATGGTAGAAACACGGTGCATGGAAATGTTTGCTGTGGTTAATCGTAAACTACAATAAAAAAAACGATGACGTATTTACCAATCACAACGACAGTGTGGGGGGTGGGTAAATGTACATAACCCAAAACAAAAAATTCCACGGGCGACTGCTTAAGTTTGTCTGGATTTTTTTGTTGTACTTTAATACAAACATACATCATGATCAGCCAATTTCATAGTACGCCTTCATCCCCCTCGTCCCCCCACCCGCAAAAACTCACCATTATAAATAACAACAACAAATTAATCATCAATAATAATAATAAATCCTGAGCACAAACCATGGAAGAGGTAAACTTAACAAAAAGCAAACGTGAAGGAAAACAATCGTCGAGGAATGAAAGATACAAATTAATAGTCGTATATCTATATTCATATATCTGTAAGTGTCACACGCACGCCGACTTGTATACATATACAAAAAAACACTTGGAATGCCTTCGGGTCACGTGTGCTCATATCACGAACGGGTCTCTATACACAGGAGTGAAAGTTTACAGTAATTTACAGAACTTTACAAATGCCATGGGTCGTTCGAGGCGTTCCCTTTGTATATGTACACACAGCGATTCGTTTCAACCACTCCCCTATCGATCCCCTTCAAGTGTCGGAGATACATTGAAAGCATATTATACTAGCATCGTGGTTTTCTCAAATTCTTTATTTCGACTTAAATTTGAATTTACTGGGGGGGGGGGGGGGTGTAAGATTCATCCCAATGTTTGCGTCTGAATTTAATATCACAATTATTCTTGATTAGTTTTGACTCCTCTTTATAAAGTCTTAAATTTTACGTCCCCCCCCCCCCACCACCTCACTGAGGCTTGCTTCTGAATTCCATCAACACGTCGTTCCGAATTCGCGAAATCCGATTTGCGAAGAACATATAATTAGTGTTTAAATAACTTAAGACTCGCACGCAAATGAGACGAATGTCAATACCGCCGGTGTGTGGTTAAAACCATGAGCGCAGACTGTGAGCCGCCGCTCCGTGTGCAACTGGAATCTCATCGTGAAAGGGGATGTGGAAAACACTCGCGCCCGCCGTTGCGTAACGTCGAGCGCAACAAAACGGTTGACATGAAACGTGAATAAATAAATCCGCTAATAAATAAGTACGTCAATGAATAGCAACGCAAAAAAGAAAATCCCGATAATAAATAAGTAGCAAATGTATTCATAAACAACCAAAGCGGCCTGGCTAATGACGAGCGCAGAGGCTTTACTTTATTGGATGAGACAGTCATGAGAATTGTAACAAAAAACAACCCAGACATATACAGCTAAGCGTGTTAAAGTGTTGTCTTGCTAAGTGTGAACCGTCGCGGGAGGTTGTTGTTGTTGTTGTTGTTTATATCCCCCAGTTAGTGCCCTAGAAACGATTCGCAGTGGGGGGGGGGGGGGAGGGTGCCTGCGTTTCCCTCGTTGTGTTCGCCGAACCAAAGCAACTTCTCTCTCTACCCGATGGCCGTCAAACTGCCCCCTCGTCCGAATTTCCCAGCGCCGTCCGTTTCGAGTAAATCAGCCGTCGCGTGTGACTGGACCCGTCCGATCATCGCCGTCTCGCCGAGAGCTACGCGCGGCTCGTGGCATCGAAAAGGAACTCGTTCGTGGGTTTTCAGAAGGCTGTTTAATGAGTTAACAAATACGATATACGGTCAAAACTATAAGGGCCCTGCTCTATTAAGTTAAAAGTGTGGGTGGCTGACGAAAAAATATCAAATCGTAGGCGTTACGCCGCCACGTATATGAAAGTACAAACACTGCCATCGTCACTGATGATTCCCAAATGAAGCTGAACTTAATTCGCTCGGCTAGGTCTAAAATACTCTTCAAAGTGCGCGTATATCTCGTGGCCACGCGTGGTTCTCCTACTGCTCATTCGCCGGGTGGTCGTGGGTCTTACCGAAGAGGATTATCATAGCAAAGAAAAATTTGCAGCTTTCAAACTCAAGTGTACATATACACGTATATTTATATGAATCACAATTAATTGATGCTTCAACTACACGCATTAACAACAAAAAAGTTGCGGAGCTAAAGCGAACGGCATTGACATGAATAATAATAATAATAATAAGTCGTCGTTGTTATATTTAATCATATTACCAACCTAAAAATAAAACATGCCGGTTCTGCACACTGGTGTAACGGCTATACTGATTGCTAGAAGCTATCGTCATATGCTAACGTATCGCAAACAATACACATAATCTGCTGGCATAAAATAAAACGCATATTACTGTCGAAAATTATTCGTTCAAACGGAAGCCGAATACTTGCTGTAGAATTGTATGCGCATGCCGGAAGGTCGTAATACACCCGTTAAACAATTGTATTCGTTTATTTATTTCGTTTGTGGAAGGAAATTCCCAGCCCATTTTGCATACATCGCGGAGATAAGATTGCACTCACGGGAAGATGAGGCTTTCTTCTCTCTAATATAAGACGGAGCGATGCGTGTAAGATAAGACGGCATACACGGCAATTAGGTTGTCCATTAAAAGATAATAATAATAATAATGCTCATACACCAATAATTCTAATAATAATAATCATAATTGCGAAACTATCCGGCGAACCGGCCATGTGCAACGCCTTGCAACGGATTGCCACGGTTGTTAACTGTACGCGATTACTTTTGTTTAGTAGTTTAACAAGTGCGTCACTTCGTCTTACAAGTTATCGCCCGTCTTATACCGTGTCGCGTTTTTTTATTTGTTTGTTTTAATATAACCTGTAAATATCTTTCGTGTGCTGAGAAAATATATATTTTATATATATTTGTTTTGAAATGTCAGAAGAATGCCTTTTTTTTAAATGCGTGTTTTTAGCGTTTTAACGAAGCGAAACAAAAAACATTTTTCCGGGCCTCGTTCATTTTCTTAGTTAGTCCATCGATTCGCCCCCCCCTCCCCCCACTGTGTCCCTGTCGGATGCGACAATTGAAACGAGAAATTATTAAAGATGAAAAATAAATACACAGAAGGACTTTAAGGTAGCTTGGGGAGAGACAGAGAGAGTGTGGGGGGGGGAGAGGTGAGAAGATGGAGAAAAAGCGGAACTGGGATTCAAAAACAAGACAAATAAAACAACAAATAAATAACAGTAGTAGCAGGAGGAAGTAACAACACCGGCGACAAATTGCTCTCCGTCTCCCCCGTGAGAGTTCATAAAAGAATCGGACAGAGTGCGGGGCCAGTCCGCTCGAGGGAAGTTCGCGCTTCTCTTCGTTTTTGTTTTAGAAAGTGACGCGGATTTCTCTGTCCCGTGTTGTCTTCGCGACTCGACGGCGTCGGTTTTCGCGAGACGAGAGAGCGACCGAGCCGCAGAGCGCAGCATCTATCCGCTCTCTTCAACGATCAGCCCGAGTCTGTGGTCTCTGGGCCAAGCCCGCCTGACGCAGCCCGCCTGCCCGCCCGCCCGCTCGGCCGGCCGGGGAAGAGAGCTCAGTGAACGGCCGAGAATTTCATCCTTTTCTGTTTCTGCCGCTGGTTGCAGAACCACACGCGCACCACGTTCTTCTTGAGGTCCAACTTCTCAGCGATGGCGGCGATCTTCTCGGACGAGGGTCGCGGCTGCACGGCGAAGTAGGCCTCCAGCGATCGCTTCTCGGGAGCGGCGATGGACGTGCGCTTGCGTTTCTTCTCGCCGCCGTTGAAGAGGTCTGGCTTGGTCTGCTTGTTCCGATGCGCTTTCTCCGCCTCCTCGAGCCACGCCTGCAGGATGGGCTTGAGCGCGATCATGTTGTTGTGCGACAGCGTGAGCGACTCGAAGCGGCAGATGGTGCTCTGGCTCAACGAGCCCACGCCCGGGATTTTGAGGTTGCCCAGCGCCGAGCCCACGTCGGCCTGCGTGACGCCCAGCTTGATGCGCCGCTGCTTGAAGCGCTCCGCGAACGCCTCCAGCTCGCGAGGGTCCGCCTCCGTGTCGGGCATGCCGGGCATGAGGCCGCCGTGGTGCGGGCCCAGGCCGTGCGGGTGGTGGTGCGGCATGCCCATCGCCTGATGCATGTGGTTCATGGTGGGCATGTGTGCGTGGTGGGCCGACGTGGGAACGACGGACGACTCGGGCCCCGTGAGGCCCGCGAGCGTCAGGCTCGGCGAGATGTGGTCCAGCAGGTCGCTGTCCAGCCCCTGGTGGTGCTGATGGTGGTGGTGGTGCGGGTGATGGGGATTGTGCGGGTGGTGAGACCCGAGTGCGGACGGGTGCGGCAGCGGCATGGAGCTGGACGCCGAGGTGCAAGGCACGCTGTTCATCGTGTGGTACGTGGCGTCCGGCTTGAACGGGTGGTGCGGGTGATGGTGGTGGTGATGGTGGTGGTTTTTGCTCTGGTGGGAGACAATATCCACGGCGGCGAGCGCTTCCGCGCGCGCCAAGAAGCTCTCGTCCAAGCCCGCGAATATATTGCTCTGCAGTCATCAGCATCGTCGCATACGAACAACAACAACAAAAAAACAAGAAAAAAGAAAGCGTGCGCCGTCGGTCAGCAGTGGAATCTAGGGGTCAGCGTGAGATCAGAGAAGACTTGGGTAGTAGCGGGGGAGGATGTAACAACAACAACAAAAACCCAACCCACATTGACCTTAAAGCCCTGAGCATAACATTATCATGATTAAATGAGCGCCCCATCGCCTTAAATACTACATAAAGAAGTAACGACCACTGCTTTTTGTTGTACATGACACGCATTCACGCTTAACGCGGACCTGGCTAATAACTCGGCAAACATTAAAATGACGTAAAAAAAACATTATATCGGCGCTTTGTCAACAAATCGCCACCCCCCCTCCCCACCACCACCGCCGCCACCACGAAGAGCCAAAATAAAAGCTTACCGCTCCCCGAGGCTGCCTGTGTTTAGGGAGCGACAGGGGCACACGCGGGCACCCCGCGGGCGAAACGCGCCGAAACGCAACGCGTCGAAACGCAAGGCGCGCGCGCAGTCCTCACCTGCGGCGTGGGCAGGCAAGCTCTCCGCATCGCCTCCGAGCTGGGGTGCAACGTGGAGTACTTGGGCTCGGCCATGGCCGCGTGCATGGCAAACGGCTGCTTGCTGTTCATGGACATCATCTTGACTTAGGCGCGCATGGACCGGGTTTTTTTGGATAGAATCGGATCAGCGACGCTGACTGTTGCTCTTCGAGAGGCCGAGCGCCGGCGACGGTGGGTGAACGTCGTCTCTGCCCCGCGAACACGCGCGAGGTGATAGCTGCTTTCCCACCCCCTGCCCTATATATATTACTACTGCCTGCGAGAGCGAACGACCGGGAGAGTGACTGAGAGAGAGAGAGAGTGAGCGAGCGTTCGTGGGAGAGCGAGAGACAGTCGTGGAAGGCAGAGCGAGAGAGAGAGAGAGGGAGGGAGGGGGGGTAAGACAGAGAGTGACACAGGGAGGGCTGGATGGTGGGATAGAGAACGAGCGACGCAAGAGAGATCGAGAACGAGAGAGAGAGGGGGGGGGGAGACAGCGAACGAATAGAGCGAGAGTTGAAGAGGAGGAGATGCGAGCTCACGCGTAAAGGAGAATCGTCGGTGCGGGCTAACACACTCGGGGCTGCTCGGACGTCAGCCGCTGCGTAATGCGTGGTGGGTCCGGACGCGACTGAGCGCTCACTGTTGCTCACGCGGCCGGCGTGTCGACATTCATACACCTGCCCAGGTTCTGCTCTCTTCTCATCTTATTCATGGGAGGGCCGGCCCCTCTTTAGCCAGCGTTTGCGCATGCGCGCGGACATGCAAATTCCCAGCTCCGGCTCATCCCCCCCCGTCACACACCCCCCCCCCCCACCCCCGTTAATAGAGCCTCAAAAAAAAAACTCCTACACCCCTCCAAAAACTGGGAGGGGAAGGACATGGACCAATTTCTTGCATTCTCTCTCTTTCTCTCGTTCTCTTGCTCGCTTCCTCGCTCTCTGTCTCTCTCTCTCTCTCACCGGCTTTCTCACCACATCGGCAGCTCGCACACAGCCTCGCATGAAAACGAATTCGCAGTGCCCGAGCGCCGTTCTAACTCGTCGCAATGAAAAGAAAAACGTCAATCGGCGTGTCGCCGCCGCCGTCACCGTCAGACAGAGGGAGAGACGCGTGCCGTGGGGTGAGCGGTGGGCGGTGGCGGCATCGCTCGGGCCAGCGAACGCGGCGCGGCGCGGCGATGGCCCCCGGTCCCATTTATTTACTCGCGGTTTTTTTTTTTCGTAAATATTTTACAAAGTGTGGCAGATAATTATAGCCGCACGGGAGGGGAAGATGGCAGGGGGGTTGGGGGGGGGGCAAGAAAGAGGATGGAGCAGGAGGGGTCGAATATGTGACGTTACCTAGAGACTAACGATAACGCTAATCAGGGTAATTAAACGTACGTATTAGATTTGCATCGACTCTGCGCGTAAAGGCGCATGCCGGTTCAGGTTCACGGCGGAAGATTTGAGCATCGCTTCAAATGCCTTGCCGAACGAACGTCTGTTTTCCATACTGCCGTGCAGACCTGCCCAGCGTAATACTTTACTTGTACAAAGTACACGCGATATGATAATACCAACAACGCAGCGTGACGCACGTACTTCGCTTCCAGGCGCGCGGAAAGTATTGAGTTGAATACGTCATCCGTCGTGTCTGTCTGTCTGTGTCTGTCTGTCTGTCTGCCTACCCCTGTGTTGTTAACGCGCGGTCACAGCCGCGGTCTCTCCTCTCGCCTCGTAACCCCCCCCACCCCCCTCCCCCTCTGTCTTTATCGAGGAGGGCCGCGTGTTGCGAGCGAACAACGATTTGATGGGCCAAGCCCCAGGTTTGCTTTCTAAAGGAGACGGACGGGTGAAAAGACAGGCAACTGCGGCCCGATGTGACGCACGCGTCACGATGCGCGCCGTTCTGCGAGAAGGCGCTCACAGAATGATACATGTAACGGC
Source organism: Lampetra planeri (assembly GCF_965212315.1). Classification (NCBI taxonomy): domain Eukaryota; kingdom Metazoa; phylum Chordata; class Hyperoartia; order Petromyzontiformes; family Petromyzontidae; genus Lampetra; species Lampetra planeri. The sequence goes on along the minus strand of NC_136121.1, from coordinate 9,062,678 downwards.
ACACATCAGCTGTGCATTGATTGCATTCCCGATGACACGCTTCAGACGATGGACGCGGACGCGACGAGCAAGAGAGAGAGAGAGCGAGAGAGATAGCGAGCGCCTCGGCCAAGGATGACATTTATGGAGGTTTTGCTGAATAGCAGGTCTGTCGTCCTAAGTAAACCCGGCGCGGCAAGCTATACATTTCTGCGGGCCGTTTAGTGTACGCTGGCGTCTAATTATTCAATACTTGAGCGTAAACAATGATGACGAATTGCGTCGCCTGATGAAGATTGCTTTATAACTCACCGATAATATGCGTGTGTTTGGCACGCGCGCGCGTGTGTGTGTGTGTATGTATATGTGGCGGTGGTGTTGGCACTTGTGCCAAAAGTGGGTGATTTCCTTGGGCTAATTAAGCGCTAATAGCATGGGCATTGCGCATTAAATCAGACCTAATGCGTTCATTCTATACACACAGAGTTTGTGGCTTTAATTTATGTGTAAACACCGCGAGAGTTGAATGAGTGCCCTCGGTGCGGCGTCGCTATAAATTTACGTGATTGACTTGCAACAACAAAAAATGTGGAATGCAATGTGGAAATATATATATTTTTTACGTACTGGCTATTAATTAGTTAACTCGTGAACAACAACAAAACCCAATGTAACAGCAACAACAACAAAGCACGTGTCGATAGTGCAATTGCGCTGGGACCTTTTGGATTCGGTGTTAAAAAATTGACAATCGCGCGCTCTCCCACGGGATCCGCGACGCCGACAGGAGCCACAGTTTTCTTTTCTTTTTTAAATGAAAGCGGTTTAAATATGAAAATTAATAATTGATCATCTTAACAAAGTGAATAATTTAACTTTGGCGTCACGGACTTCTTTATTAATCGGGCGCTCCGCCTTACATTGTAATCTAATATATCGTGTTGGTGCAAATAAGGGCGTTAATTATACAAACAGATTAACATAACGCACCTATTGGGTTAATGGTATGCGCTGCGTTAATACCGCGCCGCTGATGAGACGACGCAACGCCGTCAGAGTTGGCGCAATGCGCGACTGTTTATTGTTGTTGTTGTGTTGTTGTTGTTGTTGTGTTGTTGTTATTGTTGTTGTTGTTGTGTTGGTTATTTATTTCGTTCTCCATCGGTGCTCCAGTTATTCGTCCACCTTCTTGCGTTCCTACAACCATCCGAGTCGACGAGTGTTTTGTACATTTCGCAATTGCGCTTTCTCTCCCCCCCCCCCCCAATATTCGCAATAGACATGTGGGACCCCCGTTTTTTAGCCAGTCTCGCAATAGATTTACGACCAAACGAAACGCAACACAGGAGCCAAAAGCAAACCCCGGGCTTTGCGTGTCCTCTGATATAGATATCTGAGAATGCACACAGAGTGTGGTAGAGGAGGACATTCATCAGAGGTTAAATTCGTGCGTGCATGGTCTACTTGCGTGGGTGCGTAGATGGAAGAGAGATGGAGAGAGCGAGCGAGCGAGAGAGAGACAGACAGAGAGAGAGAGACAGAACAAAAAAGGCGCTCATTAAGCCGAAAGCAGACACATTATCCCGGGCCAGGGAGGCAAGCCTGATGGCTGATGCGCCGGCAAGATGTCACGCGCCAATGCATCGAGCCACTTTGGCGCTCCCAGAGCGGCCCAGGAAAGACCTGGGAGATGTCACCGGTGGGCAGAGGAAGCTTCGCGACTCTGAAATTGGCTCCCATCCACCACCACCACCACCTCACTCTCCTATTCCCTCCCCTACCACCACAGCATCACCCCCCCCCACACCACCCTCCACCACCTACCCCCCCCCCCCCCCCCCCTAAAAGAGAGAGAAAGAAAATATATAAATTAAACACCTGCCTCAAAGAAATGTTGTCACCTACTCACCATCCCCTTCCACCCCCCAACCCCACCAGACTCCGTCACTGGGGACGAAATCTCTGTCTTGTCTCGTGTCGCAGCCAGCTCTGATTTATGATAAAATTTTAACGCCGCCTTTTTAAATATTTCACGTGCTCTTAATCGGCGCATGAAATTTTTATTTATACGTATATATAGAGTTGAGAATCGAGCTCTAGAGGACCCAGCGCGCGCGCAGCTAATTAATAGATTTGTCTGTTGTTACGACGGCAGAAGACACGCTGGGGCTTAATTAGATAGACACTGGAACCGCGTGCGCACAAACGGATCAAACTTTGCCGGGGTTTTTTCTCGATTACGTCCGATATCCATGAAGCTCTCCCTTCCTCCGCTAATAGATCGCTAATAGATTACAGCGCTTACAGCGTCGTTTTTGTTCAGCACACAGAGCGACGGCGATTCAGCGTGCGTCCCCGTGCGTCTCCGTGCTTCCACGTGCGTCCACGTGCGTCCACGTGCGTCTCCGTGCGTCCACGTGCGTCTCCGTGCGTCTCCGTGCTTCCCCGTGCATCCGCGTGTGTCTCTGTGCTTCCCCGTGCTTCCCCGTGCGTCCACGTGCGTCCACGTGCGTCTCCGTGCGTCCACGTGCGTCTCCGTGCTTCCCAATGCTTCCCCGTGCGTCCCCACATGGCCCCGTTCGTGCCGTGCGTTTGCGCGGGCACGTACGGCCCCCGCGTGTGCGTGCACCCAGAGGCCGTGTGCACGGCGCGTCCTGCTGTGGACGAGGTTGCTCGTGGGATGAACGTGGAGCGGCAACAGCGGCTCGAAGCAGGTAACACAAACAAACACAAATAAACACAAACAAACAAACACAAAACAACGCGCGCGCGCGTCCGCACGCTCCGGTGCGTTCTGTCTGCGTGCGAGTAAAATGCGCGAGTTGACGGCGTTCGAGTCGCGTGTCACAAAGCAGCACACACTCGAGATAATTAGGGGACACGCGCGCGCGACGTATGGAGTGTGTGTGTGTTTTGTGTTTGTTTGAAACGAGCAGCCTCGTAATTTACGAGTGTTTGTTTTCTTGAAAACTACTGCCGATAATCTCCATTTAAGAGGAGGAGTTGGAACAACAGGGACTTAAAAAAAAACGGGGAACAAAAAAAAGGCAGACATCCTCTCCGTTAGAAACGGCGGGGGGTTTTGTCTCCCCCTACCCATACCCCTCTACCCCCCCACCCCACAGCGCTCCCCACCCCCGCCTCTCTCCACCCTCTCCGCATTGTTCACGCAGTTAATTAAAGGCATCAAATATTCATGCCTTGTTTTACCTGGGCGCGCGCGGCCCGCCTCCATTACCAAGCGCGAGGGCGAAAGCCCCTATAGGCTCCATATGGCCGGCCCATTTGCGAGATTAAGCCCGCCACGTGCCGCGCCTAATGCCTCGCTGGATGCGCGGCCTTAATCTGTGGGTAGCAGTCACCAGCCTTGCACCCACCCACCCACCCACCACCATCGCTACCGCCCACGCAAAAAAAAATGATGCTCAAATTTCCAACTTTGCGCACCTTTTTGGAGAAGTAGCGGCGTCTCACGCGTTAATGGAAGCCCCCCCCCCCGCACCACCAAAAAGCCACAAAATGCCCCCCCCCCCCCGGGGAAAAATGGTGGCACGCAATTGTCATGGCTTACGAGTTCATTTCGGATATTGGTTTGGGAGTTGTGTGTGTTTGTGTGTGTACGTGTGGATGTGTATTTAATTGTGTTGGGTTGTGGCTGGGGCGGGCGGAGGAGGAGGGAGGGGGAGGTGTGTTCTTGTACAACAAAGACGCTATCTTGCATGCATGTATGTTGAACTTCTTTCGCACCGCGTGTTGCACGCGATGTGTTGTTTGGAAAACAAAAGTCGCTGCTCGCGTACACGCCGGGACAATGCGTGCGGTGGTGACTCACCGCCCATCGAGTCCGTGGGGGCAGTCAACGCGTGCGTTATTCGTGCGCATGTTGCGCGTACACTCGGTGCTTTGCCGTTACGACTTTGCCTTTTCTCTCTCTGAACGGGGAGACAACTTCAAGACTCGGTGCCGTCTTTTGGGCGTCAGTGCGTCACGCTTGCGCGGGCTCACCGTGCATCGCGCGCGAGTGCGCGTTCACTTACAGCAATAGCGGTGCATGTGTGAAAGAGATATTACACGGGCACAGGGGGTACAGACCGTATTGGACCCCTCCCCCACCCCTTCACTCTGTAATCCGAACCTGTGCCGCAGCGTATCAGTTGATCGCTAAATAATTTATGGCGAATAACCAGGCCATCATCATTATGATGGAAGGCTCTCGGCTCCGTTTAGAGAGCAGAGGAGACTCTGGGACAACAATCCCCCCCCAAAAAGCACACCAAGTGGAGAGAGAGAACTGGAGGCGATATAGGCTTTCAGAATTACGTCAAAGGATCTTGGAGACGGACTGAGTGTGGCAAACACCTTCCTCGGGCACGCGGCCAGGAAACGTGGCCCTTGCCACATCGACACCGCACACCTCGGCTAGCGTATATTTAGAGTGGCGCCGATTGGTCGGAAATAATTGTAGAAAAGGACCCGTGAAACAATCGGCGCAGTAAATTAATTACGTAATCGTCTGTGTATAATATTGGTGGTGGGTGGGTAGGTGGGGTGGTTACGCTTGTTGTGGAGGCAGTACACTTGGCAATAGCGTTTGGTAGCAGCGGCAGTGTTTTGTTCTGACCGCTTGATTTGGGCCGCGGAAATTGGCTTGTTTAAATCAACAGCGGCGGTTAGAATAAGTTTGGAAATCCAATCGGCCGAAGAGACTGACATATCTTATTTTGATGCGGAGACACGGGATGCTCGGCGATGTGTCTAATGCATGACGGAAGCCCTCACGTTCGGTCGCTGCGCTGTGTGGTGCAGTATAATCAATCATTTGGAGACCTGTTGTCAATCCACTAATGGATGACTCCCAAACGCCGTTTCAATCATGGGGGTTGTTTGACCATACTTCACCACGCTGGTCAACGCAGATTGGTTCAGATGGCCGTTGATGTTAGCCGTGGCCGGTAAGGAAACTTCAGGTAGAGGGCTTCATAGCTAATCAAACCTGTCAACCCCTTATCAGTGCCCTACCTTATTACAGACCAACTCAGACCTGATTGGTCACCCCGTGCCCCTTATACATCTGAACGTTCATCCTACAACGTCCCATCACAAGGGAAGAAACACAAACAAATCGACAACAACATTGTTGGTGCCCGTATTGAAAAGGACGCCGTATGGACTTGAAAACTCAATATATCTGTATATGAATACGGGGTAAACCGTACGGCTGAGTGAATTAACTACAGTTTTACCGCTCTGCCTTTTCGCGTGTCGTGATACTAATTTGGCGTGTATCATTCTGGTCCGAATTGTTTTTTTTAAAGCCCCCGTTACTCGAAGGTTCACCTCCACGGCAAATAGACTAATAGACAAACATTATTTTTAAAACAACAACGGAAAATCGCTATCCAAATGAGATTCTATTGAGACTTTTATTATCAAAGGAAACCCGTACGGATTTGCTGATCTTTGTACGGCGAGAGGGTTGATGGAAATCCAAGTTAACTATTTAACCATTCAATCGCTTACTGAAATCTTAAATTCCAAGATGTTTGCATTCGCGGCCTTGCAAATAAAACACACAAAATCTACGATGACCCAAATCCATTTTGCGCGGATACAAAGGCAGACATTACAACGTGACCACCACAACTGTAATGGTGCACACACAAGACAAAGATTCCCCGTATAGCCTTAACATACTTTTTGGGGCAAGTGCTCTGAGCGAGTAGCACCTATGAAGGCCGGGACGGCACGCCAGAGGGGGGGGGGGGCGTGGGTGGCCACCACCGCACGCCCGGCCGAATTTGCCTCCCCCAGTGGCGATGTTTACACATCAACGCACCATTTGAAGCCGAGTGGACCTAGGGGTGGCCCAGGACCCGTTAAGATAATCGTCACTAGTGATGGTGGCCGTGAGCGGGAATTGAACCGGGACTGGCCGGGTTCGTAGCGCAGCGCGCCAACCGCTTCCCACAATGGCGCGCGAGCGCACACGAAGTCCAAAAGCGGCGTCACATTATAATTAGCCAAACGCAATAATACTGAGAAGAACAACCATCACCGGTACAAGCCATAATAGCGTCACTCAGTTGCGTTGCAGTCTACGAGACGTCGCCGTATGTTTCATTACCAAGTCGAGCACGGGGGTGGGTAAAACAAAAATCTCTTTATGTCTTGTTTCTAATGTGAAAGGACAGTGTTCATGTAATATTAACCACTGCGAAGCCAAGGGCCCGAATTTCAGCATTAAAGGCGAGGCATTAGAGGCGCTACGCATAGTACTCGCCGTGTCGCCGCGGTCTTTTAAAATCTATACCTATATACATTTCTCTCTGTGCCTGTGTGTCTCTGCGTGTGTCTTCGTGTGTGCGTGTGTCTCTCTCTCTCTCTGGGTGCCCTTGGGGAGCCGTGGCGCAGTGGTTAGCGCCCTTTGCTCAACAACCACGGCGAACTGAGTTCGATTGCAGATCAGGGCCAGCATCAGTGGTGAGTGATATCCGGACCGATCCTGGGTCCCTTCCTAAGGTCGACACAGCCTGAAATGTGTGCGTGTGTGCGCGTGTGTAATCATCAGCACTGGAGGGAAAAGGTCGGGCGGACGGACGGGCGTGATACTGCTGTGCCATTCTGACCTTCATAGGTGCTCGCTGACAACACTTTGCTGCAACAGCTGTTAAACGCAACGTGGCAGAGCGTTTGGGGAAACGAGATGGACGGCGACGGCGGTGGCGTGGGAGGGGGGTAGCGCATCTTTGTCTCCGCGTGTATCTCTCTCTCTCTATTTCTACGGGAAGTTTACAATTTTTTTGTGTGCGTTATGATGCCCGGAGGATTCGCGTGATGAGACTTGGCAGAGGGCGCGCGCACAGCTGCAGCCCCAGGGCCGCAGCCGCGGCCGCTCCTCGGCGGCTGAGACGGCGTCGCAGGCACGGGGGTGCACGTCTCGCAGATGCTCGCTCGCTCTCGCTCTCTCTCTCTCTCCGTGCGTACGCGAACAGGTGGTCTCTGCTGGGCAGCCGGCTCCGCGTGCCGGACGATTTGCTCTCGATTTGATGTGCGCGTGCGAACCCTGATGAAACGCTCATACACGCGCGCGCGTGTGTGTGTGTGTGAGTAGGGTGTAGGTGTCTTTGTCTTTGCGCTGCGAACACCGGCGTTTCGAGTTCGAGTCCCTCTTATCAGTGACGATTATTTCAATCGATCCTGGGCCCTCCCCTAAGTCGACTCAGCCTCAATTGAATAGCTGGCGCGGTGTGTAAACATCGCCACTTCGGAAACAAAGGCGGCCGGGCGTGGTGCTTGCCACCCACTCCCTCGTATGCCGTGCTGGCCTTCATAGGTGCTCGCAAACAGCACTTGCCCCAACAGTCTGTTAAGGCGATATGGGGGATCTTTGTATTTTTGTTCACATCATCATTTGGGAGACAATGGAGGCACCCGTGGTGCTGGGTAAACCACCCCCCATGGACCGCCGTGTCAGCCTTAATAGGAGCTCGCTAACAGCATTTGCTCCAACTGTCGGTTAAGGCTACATGGGGAGATCCTTGTCACTGTATGTTTACGTGTGTAGGTCTGTGGGTATGCACATTTGCACGTTCGTATATCCGTGTTTGTCTCCATGTTACCGGTATTGCGTGTGTTTGTGTGTTTGTGTGTGTTGTTGTTTTTTGTGTGTGTGTTTGTGTGTGTGTTTGTGTGTGTGTGTGTTTGTGTGTGTGTTTGTGTGTGTGTTTGTGTGTTTGTGTGTGTGTTTGTGTGTGTGTTTGTGTGTGTGTTTGTGTGTGTGTGTGAAAACGGTGGCACTACGCTACGAACCGGGCAAGCCGAGTTTGATTCCCGGCCATAGATCGACATTACCAGTGGTATTTAGTATCTGCACATTCCGCGTGTATCCAGGTTAACGAATGCGATGCGCGTACCGCAGCGAGGAGCACGGCACATCGCTTTCTCGAGTGCCATGCTGCCCCTAATAGGTGCTCGCTAACAGCACGTACCCCAACACTCTGAATGGCGACACATTGGGAATGTTTCGAGTGTCCGGCACCTAAATTTCGATTTAAAGCTTTCGTGACTGCAGGGATTCATCTTCTTGGTTAGACGCTGTTTCCCCGACAGACCTGGTCTTCACCTGAGGACGGCTGCTTGCGTTGTGGCCGAAACGTCGTGAGAATTATTTTATTATGTTTTATTTTTATTATTGGATTACTTCCCTTCTACGTGACTTTACCGAAAGAACCAAGAAGATGTACTGCACCTCTTTTTTTTCCAGCGACCCTGGGGTCCTAGTCGCGGTCAAACATCAGTGGCCATTGTCGTGTGAACCTGCAATGGGCGTTTTTTTATTCTTAGGTTTTTTCGGTAAAGTCACGTAGGTAAAACATTAAAATTAATAAAAATAAAATAAAAATCACAGCTGTCGTGGCTGTGACGGTTCCATCTGAAGACCGAAGCTTGTGTTGCCTCCGAAATGTCGTGATTTTTATTTTATTTTACTTTTATTAATTTTTATGTTTTACCTACGTGACTTTACCGAAAAAACCTAAGAATATGAATCCTTGCAGTCACGAAAGCTTCAAATCTAGATGCAATTGGCGTTCTTTCGTCAAACACCTGCAGCGCTGTGGGAGACCCAAGGTGGGAGCGCATTGACCGTTTGACCACACCACGTGTCGTGGACGACATCTGGAGGTGCTCGCTAAAAGTCATTCAACAACCGCGGCACAAAGGGCGCCTCTGTATCTGTGTGTGTGTAGCGGAGAAGCTTTGCGTCCATTCATTTTTTTTCGATTGATCATTTGTTATAGTAATGTGACGCCAACAGTATCTTCAATAAACCTGCATCACTGAATCCTCATCTTGCTAATGCTAATTTAACTAAACATAGTCACCAATTAACGCTTAACGATACTCGCAATAGCAATAAAAACGACAGCTTTATGAAAACAAAACACCTTCATATAATTAGGGGATGCCTAGTTTCTCGAACAAGCTCGATAGATTCACCGTATTGCAATCGAACCTGTCAATCACAACCAATCAACCAACTCTAATAATGATTCAGCGGGTCCACCTGCACCAGGCTGTCCTGATCACGGTGTCGTGGCACCGACATAAGGACCCGGTAATCAGAAAGCTCACGACTGTAGCCGAGCGTTTGTTTATTTCTTTAGCGAATCGGCGGGCAAAATTAACAACATTTTTTGCTCTTTAACATGCCGATGTTTGCTGGGGGGAATGAAATCGCCATTTTTGCCCACGTGACAACTTTATTTTGTTGGCTCTGTCGGGAAGCGGAGGGTTACAATTTGATCACAAATTAACACACGTAAACCTTCACGATCATCCAACCAAAAAAAAGAGATGCATTGTGATTCGCAATGTTCAGTCCTATCACGCCAACGAACTCTCCCAACCCGACTCCTGGAGTTCTCAACATGGGTCACGAGTAGCTAAGCTGGTGGTGTGAAAACACGAACACCTTGGGGTGACAAAGGTGACCCGGCCGTCGCGCTCGACACACCGCTGCCTGGAGTCCCGTATGCCGCCCTTAATTAGGTGTTCATCACGATGATGCCATATGCTGCATGAGCGTAACTCAAAGCGCCTCGAGAAAATACAATTCACCGATTTCACTCTCTCACATTATCAATGCTCGATTCGTGAACGCGACTTCTCCGCCACGATGTTGGCTTAAAACAATTTTGAGCCGGACAAAGCGCGTGTGATGACGTACGCGACTGAGCGCCTTTCTCTCGCATGAAGCGTAATTATATAACTCGGTTATAATTCCAGTTTATGTAACGATTGCAGCGCTTTGAGGAAAGGTATACTCCCCATGCAGAGGTTTTTTTTGGGTTAGATCGCGTAAATATGTGTTGTTAAAGTTGTACATTTTGTGGATTTACTCTCCAACACACCTGCGTGCTGTACTGGTAACGAATTGGCATGTTTTGTTTACGTGACAAACCTTGCTAATTGGCTTTTTTTTTGTTTACCAGACAAGGCCACAAATGATAGATCAACGGAGTGGGATTTGTACATTTCTAGCAGCCAAATACTCTCAAGTTTAGAGTGTTAACGCATGTTTCTAAATGTGGAGGAACAATCTGGAGGACCCGGGAGAAAATCTACGCGACCACTGGGAGAACATTCAAACCCCAAAATATACAGGCGGTAAGGGTCGGGATGGAACTCACGCCCACCTGTATACCAGGCGAGGTAGTTAACATCTCCCCACGTGGCACCCGACGACTCAAGCCATTCCGCTCGTCTTTAAAAAAGAAAAAAAAATCGACTTTGCGTGTACGAGACAGCCCGACTCGTAAGGCGATACGGGAAAGGCGACTCGAGGCGTGAGGCTCACGTGTACCGCACGCGACAAGTCGGGGAGGAGTACCTCTCATGCGTAACATGAACGAGAGAAGCCTTCCCTCTGTACGAAATGTCAAGCGGTTAGTCCGGCGTTACTGCCACCACCAGCCAATCGCGTGGCTCTCCGATGCGTTGTCGGTTTGGGGTGGGAGGGTTACACCAGCGCGTCTATTCGACACGATGCCCGACGTTTCGTTCCACGTGCTTGGAAGAGGATTGCTGGGGGGGAGGGGGGGAGAGAAGCACCCAGCCCGTGGTGCGGAACGTCGGACATCATCATGCCGATCAACACTCGGCACAGCTTGAAAACACAGCTGTTTGGCACGATGGCGCAGAGCTACGCAGTTGTACCACCACACGCCTCGTCATTTCCTCCTCCTGTGTGTTTCTGTTGCGCATTCCAAACGCCAAGCTTGTACCAGCTCCGGTTCTCACACCCCCCCCTCCACTCTCTCTCGCTTCCTTCAATTTCCTAGGCATTCTGTAACAGTGATGTTCAATCGCAGTTTGTAGATGCCCCCCCTCCCCCGCCCCGATCTCTTCCCTGCTGATCGACTGCTAAGTCTCTCTCGAGTCCGTTCAAGAATCGCCCTCTCAATTGGTCGCGGCTCAATCAAACACTCTGCCGCACCTCCAGTCGCCACGATGCATCACCCGGCTTATCTATCAATTATTAACAGTTCTTAACACAGCCTCCTCTCCCTCGACCCCCCCCCATCCTATTTAGCGGTTGTGGGCGCTGATTGGTTGCCAGCACCCCTGGCCATCCCATCCCGTCCAGCCCCACTCCTCCCAACCCCCCCCCCCCTGCCCCCCCCCCTAGTGATTATACAGGTGGTGGTAAAATATTGAATGTGGGAATTGTGATTTTGCGTAAGGCGACGTCATTGCCCATTATGTTTCCGTAATTGGATTTCACTCGGCGCTAATGTGGCTTGGATATTTAGTTGTTGTTGTTGTTGTTGTTCTTGTTGTCGTAAAGTAAAATTTAATAATGAGCAACTTAGCGCATTTCGCAAGCAATGATTTGTCATGCGGTTGAGTTGTCACTCCCAGTTTTGGGCGAAGGTTCCAAATCATTGTTGACGCTCTTATTTGCGACTGTAACGGCTAGCACCCCCCCTTCCCCCCGCTTATCTCGTAATTTGTTTAGACGTGAATGACATGACCCATATGGATGAAGTCTATTACCCATGTGTGTGTGTGAGAGAGAGAAAGAGATTTTATTTCAGTAAGATATACAATTAATTATAGAACAAGTCAAAATTACATTATCCTTCCAATATTAATACAGATGTTTGCGACCGATCTGACTAATTTGAGCAATTAATTAAGCTTAAACTTTTTTATGCAATCAACGTTTAAGAATCTGTTTGTGCCATCATTTTTAATTATGGATCTGTTGAAATGCGATTCGTCAAATTAAAAAAATTAGCAATTTAACACCCGAGACGTGTTTTTTTTGCATTTAATTGGACTGCTTTACGCAGTACAAAAAAAACCCACCACGATCAAACGGCAACAAGGAGTCTTAACTTGCAAATGAAACGTAGACAGGACTTGGAGATGGATATTGAACTTGCCATAACGCTTTGAGTGACAAGTGTGTGGTTGCAGGTAGATCACGCGACTTTAATTTCACGAGTTGGTAACCAGCAGTCTCTCTTTGATGAAGATGTTTGAATTAGTCTGAGTGGGTGCTCGCCTGGTGGAATAACATATATATTTAGACAGTACATCTGTCTTATACGTCGTGGGAAGTCACACGTCATGAAAATATAACTAAGTTGTTATTTTATTGGATATGTAGGTACAGTCTGTAATTTTTCATTTCTGTTGCGATGCAGGAGCAACAATGAGTGAGCGAGTGTAAGATTATATCGCGTGATGTAACCACTTCATCGATGTATCCACTGGACGTGTAACCAACGATGCAACGAGTCATCAATTAAAATACATTCTTAGGCTCACGATTCACGCATTAGATCGCGCGCATAAACTTAACATCCTCCTAAGACTTTCCACCATCACTAACCGTATTACAATGACTCTGGTCCAACTCAAATCAAAGAGGCCAGGATTTTTTTCTGGCAGTCTTTACTCTGTGAATGAAAAGGGCAATGAAATTCCTAATAATTGAAACGTACACAAATGTTGGTGAAACTTCAAAGCGATGAGATGCTTTCCAAATAGTTTCATTCCCCGCAGATTGTCAAGTAGCGTTGCTAAAATTGTCACACTGCAAATAACAACGTCCCAAAACATAAATCGCTTTGAATAATGAATACTTTTTTACTCCGAGAAAATAATGCAATTTTGCGCCCTTCTTTCGGGCGAAATTCTTACCTTTTTATGCAGAGCATGAGCCGCTTCAAGACGTCGACCTGTGCTCATCGTTCACCGTACAATCGGAAGCGCACTCCCGCTGCTCGATTTCGATAGTTTGTAGAGAGAGAGAGAGAGAAAAAAAACCGATGGGGAATCGTTCAGCATTGATTCCATCCACGCACGCATTGGGGCTGCGACGTTTGTCGAGGCTTTACACATATCAGAAGAGACGTTTTCTACAAGCCCCGTCAACCGGGCCCCATCAAATAACGAGGCAAGGTGGCAAGCCGTTTTTACAGATGAATGTTTAAGCGAAGGGTCCTGGGGCCCTTGGCTTTTATTGATGGCATTATGAATGGCCACTATTACGCCCCTACCATTCTTGAGCAGCGTATGATCCCACATGGCCAAAAGACCGATTGGATGCAGGTTCATTCGTCAAACGTGATGGCAAGCCCCGAGCACGCGTTTCGGAAAACCCGCTGCAGCGTCCCGACACTGAACTTATTATCGCGCTCGCTCCCGCTATTGACGACGCTGTTGTCGCCTACAAAAAAACAACCCCCCCTCCCCCCCATGCTGCTCTGCCAAGTTGCAAATCAAGATTTACACATTCTAAAGATTTTAACATTCTGAAAAATGTCAAGATTACCCCCCCTCCCCTCCAGCATATTCAGTAAAAAATAAAATCAAAGCAAAACTACATCTGTGAATTTATTGATTAAAAGCAAAGCTACATGGATTAATTAATTACTGAATGCTGCTTTTCCTTGAATAGATTGTTCTTCTTTTACTTAATTTTGATGATGATGGAGGGAGGAAGGGCATTGTTTTGGTTTCACGGATAATCTTGACATTTTTCAGTTATGGATACATCGTGTTCGGTGGGTTAATGCCTATTCCACGACGTTTGACCAGCATGGAAGAGTAGGCCAATTTACAATCCGGGGGGTTCTCTCGAAGTCCCTCCCGTGGAGGGTCGCGGTGAGGGGTGTGGGGGGCTCTTCTGCCAGCCAAGCACAACGCGGGCCTGTACCTTTAACTTTACGTTGGCATTTATTTTACGTGACAGTCGCAGCATCAGCAGGAGTACCGCACACAACGCACTCCCTTTGAGGGGGTGGGTGGGTGGTCGGGGTGGCATTTTTGTGGCTTTATGGCTGAGACGTAAGTGAGCTTTGCCACAAGGGCCAGCTTGCACGGTATCGACGATGCAACTTCTGGCGCCGCCGCTGCCGCTGCTGCTACTGCTGCTGCCCGCAAATTCCTGCAGGGAATGAATGACCCACACCGCGCCTGCCACCTGTTACGTACACAGATGCCGACGAGCCGCTTGACATCGTTGACAAGAGCCCTCGTGGTACATCGCGCGACGCCCGCGTTGTCGTCGCGATCCCACGCAGGAACGTTTCAATTCACCCCCGCGATTTAATGGTGTAAATAGATACACGACGCGTGCTTGATGACACACACACACGCAAAAAAAAATAGCTGTCGCTATGTATATTATGGCGACTTGGGTCTTCCCTTGCCCCCCCTCCCTCCCACACACCCTCCTCCTGCAAAGGAGATAATTAATCTTAATGGGAGGAGGGGGGAGGTTTTCCGGTGGGGAAAAGGGGCGCCGAATTGAATTGTTAATCCGGTTGTCGCCGAGTCGCCGTGTACAGCAGATGTTCGCGGCTCTGTGGTCAAACAAATTAACGATGCCAATCATCCTTGCTCCTCCAGGACTTGGTGGGAGAGCCTTTGTCAAGTGTCCTAATGGCACTAATTGGAGCCGTGTTGTTTACTGACGTCGCATATTGGAAGGAAAGAAAGAAAGGCAGGCAGGCAGGCAAGCAGAAATAAATGCGGATGGATAAGAATCGCGTGAACTGCTCCTCCGCGGGTGGCGCATTTGGGTTGTGGCCGCGCGTTGAAGCGGCACGAAGTCCGACGGTTCACCCTTGCGTGCGCTGGGAAGCTTCTTCAGCGCTTAGCATGGCAACGTCGGGCGAACGACAGCGTGGCCCTAACCTGTAAACACCTCGGAGAGCTGAGCCGTCAAAAACTGTGCAGCAGCAGCAGTCGTAGTAATAGGAGTAAGAACCGTGGGAAATCCATAATCCAGGTTTTTGGGTTAGATCGCGGAAATATTGATGTGTCGTTAAACCCGCCACCACCCGACACAGCCAATGTCACCCACAACATTTACTGTCCAACGAATTGGCATGTTCTGTTTACGTGACCAACCTTACTAATTGGCTGTGTCGAGTGGTGGTGGTGGTGGGTTTAACGCATTTATATATTTACTCGATGTAACCTAAACACCTCTTGTGGATAATATTGGTGGCGTAAGCCTACTGCGTCTTCAACGCTGGGAAAAGTCGGTCAACAAGGGGTGCAAATCAGATGCTGAAAAGAAGTTGCGTAATGATGCATTTATTCATCGGCGACCGTCGGTTATTAGGCTCACAACAACGAATCGCGGGGGTTAAGAATCAATATTCGTTTTTGTTCTCCTTATGATCACCTTATGAGCAACGGAGTAAAACGTTGGTGGACGATGTGGTGGCGTAGCGAGCACCGCTGTTCGACACCAGTGCAGGCCTGAGTTCAAATCTTGGCCGTGGTTAACGTCGGTAAGAAGAGATATCTGATCTAGTCTTGAGTCTCCCCTTCATCAGCTCACACTGGCCAGTGTAGAGAAGAGTGGTCAAAAACAAAACCAAAAAAACCCGTGACTAACACATTATTGACAAAGGGCTGCACGTGACTTGCGTTGTGTGTCACAGGTTCGTGTGATCTGGCAGCCACTAGAGGCCTCTATTGGGATCCTTATTTCAGTGTGAACCAGTTTTGTCATGGACTTTAAACAGTGTTAGTCCAACGAGGTTACGATGTTATGAATAAAATAATAATAGGCTTGACCTTCTATGGCAATATAACAGGCTTTTAAGATGTTCACGCACCAAATAGATTTTTATTGCAAGGCACCAATTCTCGATTAACCGCACATAATTGTAGCAAAACACGCAAACAAACGCGTTCTGATAATATATGCATTGTCTTTGAAACTTATTTCCAGAAAGGGTAAAGTCTATTCTTATTTTTCATCATTTTGATACTGGCAAAACTTCCCATGGCTTCCTGTGCGTTATCAGCGCGTTCGTGATGGACTGGACTGATACAAGTGCCGATAACAAACGTTCAAGATTATTACCTCACCTCAATATGAAAACAACCGATTTTTGGATAAAATCGGGACAATTCATTGAATCACAGTGAAGCGTCAACTATTAGGCCCCATGCTAACAAGTTTTGCTTATCGAATGATAATTTAACTTCGAAGCTCAATCTTTGTCATGAACCGATCAATCTACGTGATCGCATCACGGAACTCGTCCAATATAATTCCCACTTTTTTCCAGGTCCGTTTCTGATTTTTTGTATAATCTGCCCCAGCGAGATTTTTCAAATAATTTCTGCAATGTCTAGCAATGTTAGGAAGCCACTGGAAGAAAACTAATTTCTTTCTAACAGCTTTTTGCGTTTAGTTTGCTTTCCTTCCCCCACACCTCCGATTAGCACGGTTGGCTACGTATGGTGCGAAAGAAGTTCAACACACATGTACATTCAGCATTCACAGCGTGAGCATTGAGCGATGTAAATTGGGCCCTGTGTTGTCTATTTATCCCAGGCTGCGAGAGGTGGTCTTAGAGGCGGTGAAGTGGTTCCCACATCTCTTCCGGAGTCAGCGGTTCAAATCATGGCCCCCTGCAACGCATGAGACTCTTAACGCCGCAGTGTGAAACCCCTTCAATGCATTCGAGGGCCCAGGTGACGTTCTCTCCGGCGAGCTGCGAGGTAGGCCTTTCATCGCTTGTACCTGCCAAAAATCTAGCAGCCGCTCCATGTCGACGTACCGGCATGGTGAAGCATGTTTAAGCAACCTCCCGTCACCCGCACGGCATGGGTTGTGGGAGGTTCAACGACCGTACTTCACCACGCTGGTCAGTGCGGGTGGGTGAAGGCCGCGGAGTGCAGGCGTGGTAGCTTAGAAGTACAGTGGAGCAATGGGGCTTCGGCACTCCCCTCTACTGGTCACCACGTAGGTCTTCGTGCCTGTGACTCGCTGTGTGTGCTATGTTGGTTACTAATCGAAGCACTATGCAGCCTCATACGGCTTGGCTTCTGAGTTCTGTCGAGATCGGGCACACGCCTAGTGATTTGGTCAAAGGCTCTCAAGATATTTAAATAATTGTGTGTTTTGGGTGGTCAACATTTCGTGGCATCATTTGCATTCAATTGATTGTGTTGTGGCCTCATAGCCCAAATTTCAACTCTGACATACAATTAGGCATAGCAGTGGGGCAGTGGTCCAGTCGATATGGCAGTGCGCTTTGAACCTGGTGACCTGGCTTCGAGTCCCGGTCACAGAAA
This sequence comes from Lampetra planeri, assembly GCF_965212315.1. Classification (NCBI taxonomy): domain Eukaryota; kingdom Metazoa; phylum Chordata; class Hyperoartia; order Petromyzontiformes; family Petromyzontidae; genus Lampetra; species Lampetra planeri. The sequence goes on along the minus strand of NC_136121.1, from coordinate 9,045,581 downwards.
ACATCCGTGCATGTGAGTGATATGTAAACTGGTCCTAGATTATCCACCTTCGCCAACCAGCAGTGATCAGCATGGTGAAGTATGGCCAAACAAAGCCCCCACGACTGAACGGCATTGGAGAGGCCTTCATCCAGCAGTGGATTGCCAAAGTGATGTAAAGTGATTCGTTCTTTTGTTGCTCACTCCGCTTGTCCTGGTCAGGGTCGCGGCAGCAGCATGTTACCATGTAAGGTTAACTGGGCTCTCTGGCTCTTTTTCAGAAGCGACCTGGCCACAAATGGTAGATCAACGTGGACATTTATAGCAGCCAAATAAACTAAGCGCATGTTTCTAAATGTGGAGAGAAAAATCGGAGGAGCCAGAGAAAAATTCACGTGACCACGGTGAGAGAAACATGCAAACTCCAAATATACAGGCGTCAGTGTCAGGATCGAACCCACGACCTCCTGTACCTCAGGTGAGGTAGTTAACATCTCGCCGCCGTGGTGAGATGTTAACTACAGGCTAACAAGCCAGTCTACTCAGGGAGCCTCTGCTTTGTTTCGAGGTTGGTACAAATAAACGATAATGCGCACGTTAAGCGCTTCTGCACGTGGCAATTTGTCTGGCTGTGGCTCATGTGGTGGAGGTTCTTAACGATGCAGAATGTGCTCAGATTATTACGTGGCTTGAGATCCAAAAACATCCAATTTGATTCATAATTCTACCTGCGAAATCATGTTAAGTATATGAAGATGCCCTTTTGAACATATTCTTAAATTCCTATATTTCCTGAAAACTATACAGAACCTGGACATGGTATTGTTGAGTTGTGTGGTAAGGTTGGTAACGATTTGTTCATGGGTTTTTAGATGTTCATGAAAACATCTAAAGTGTCTATGGAGGGATGGTTACACCATATCTCCCAGGCATGGCAAAAAGCTGCCAAGTGGCTCCCTTAAAAAGATAGTGAATTATAAATGTAACGGGCCATTACAACGGCTGCCTTAAATTTATATAAAGCAATAGCGGCACGTGGAAACACTTCATAAATGTAAATAATGTGCAATTTACTGAAAGTAAAACAGCGCAGTGCCTGTGTAAGCTATGTAGAGAAAGTGAGGGATGTATTTGATTGTTTGGACAGGTGAATTATGAGCATCTGAACGGAGCGATCACTTAGCCATTGCGAGTCGTGTTTAACAGCGCTCCGGTTAATATCTCATGCAGCACTTGAGCTAAAGTGACATTCGGAGACGCGGTTGCATCTTCCTATCTCGCATCTAAATCAGCTCTGCTCAGTCCCGCACGCCCCTCATAATTCATCCTTAATTACAGTAAACTCATCACAAATGTACGTTGAATTTTAACTCTCCGAAGCACATGGCACTCTGTGTGTGTGTGTGTGCATGTGTCCCACGTGCCATGCTGGCCTTCATAGGTGCTCGCCAACAACACTTTTCCCAACAGCCTGCTAAGGCTATACGGGGGATCTTTGTCTTTGTGTGTGTAGTATAGTGGTTAGCATGCTACGAACCCGGCAACCCGGGTTCAATTACCGCTCACGGTCAACACCAGTGACGATTATCTGAACCGATCCTGGGCCTCCCCTAAGTCGACTCAGCCTCAAACGAGTACCTGGTGTGGAGTGTAAACATCGCCACTGGGGAGACAAAAGCGGCTGGGCATGGTGTTGGCCACCCACCCCCTCTTGTGCCGTGCCGGCCTTCATAATTGCTCGCTAACAGCACTTGCCCCAACGATCTGTTTAGGCTATTTGGGTGATTTTTGTCTTTCTAAGCGTGTGACAGTGTCTCTTTGACTTAATTGCATGCTGAATCATTCATCGAAATGTGTGACAATTATTTTTCTTATCAGAGGCTGACTTTAGCCACCAACCATAGCAACTAATGAAATACATTTTCGCTCACACGCTATGTGGATTTAATATGTTCTTTTTATGTTTTACATACAAATGAAGCGTACACATTACGCAGTTTTTTTCGGCTTTCTTTTTAAGAGGACATCACATTTGACCGTTTATACTTTTTTTTCCTCCCGATTAATTTTTATTGACGCTTCTCTCTCTCATTCTATTCCACAACCTCGTTTATGCATGAACACGTTTCACACAAGGTTGGTTTTTTTCTTCTTCTGCACCCCACGTTCCCGTACCAGGTCTCCCTTTACGGACGAGACACGTGATCCAAATGGGCTCTCACCTGATGCGTGGAACGGCAATGAACCAAGGGACGGAAGGAAGTGTATGCCGTCGATCGCTGTCTCAACAGCTATGGACTTTGGCTCCCCCAAGCTGCCTGGAAGAAAATCAGGAATCTTGGTCTCAACAAAGCAAAATAGCCATGCGCTCACGGCGCTGCAATCCAAGCCAACACTCTGCCACAATTGCAATCATGAAAATTCCATTGTAAAAAAAATAAAATCCGTGTCAAAAAAAAAACCATTGTAATTGTCGTATAATCTCTACCGAACCATTGCATGTAATGTGCTGCACCGTCACGTTATTTAAGTGAGCGGAAGCATTGCGCTGCCGCGGCTAATGAAGGCGCAGTGATCTCGCCTCGTGACTCATCGCGAGCACTCGAGAGCGTGTTTTGACACGCTGACAAACGCGAATCTATTACGGCGAAAACAAACGCGCGCGGCGTTTATTAAAAAAAACAAGTATCAGCCCCGGGAGCTCTTGGGGCTGAGTGTGAGAGACACACGGCGAGAGAGAGAGGGAGGGAGGGATGGAGGTGTCTGCGTTGGGACGAGGAGCCGGGAGCCGCAGTCTATCTGGTGTGGACCAGGAGGGATCCAGGGTCAGCTTAATTATGCGTCTTTGTTGTGATCGAGACGCACCGCCGCTTCCAGCCCATCGGCTGGCGGTTTTTGCAGCGAATTCCTCCACCCAACTCGTCGCGGCGTGCGAAGCATCGATGGGACGGGGTAGCCTCTCGCGCGCGAGCGGGGAGTATAACGACGACTGCCACGAAACACAGTTGCCTACAGCGTAGACTCGCTGGATAGGCCCTCGTCTCTTGAGAACTGACCTTTTTTGTGTGCGTGTTAGTTTGTTGGCTACGTACGGTGGCGAAAGAAATTGAACGTGCACATCGCTGCAACTAATGAACGCGTCGGTTGTTTCACGCGCTTGTGTCGATTATTTTATTTCTTCCGATTCAAGATCGTTCGTCGTCAACACTTGTGGCACGTTTGGAAATACCCCGTGGAACGCAAACTGTCCGACACAGTTGAGACATTTACGTTGACTTTAACAGAACGTCTAAGTCTGTGTCAGCCTTTTGTATCATCACATCATAACTAAAACATATAGGTAAATGTATTAATGGATATTCTTGCAAAACAATGCTTCCGTAGTGCTAGATTTTAGTATATTATGGTTTCCTTAAGTATTTAAAAGGAGGCTTAGGCCATGAGATGGTTCAGTGTGCTAAGTGGGCCCTCTAGGGCTGAGTGTTGGGTGATTATTCCCACAAGAAACATCACAGCTTGTGGATGTAATGCACGCCAGAGATGTAGTGAGTTAAAGGTCTCAGCTCAGTCACCAATGGCCATGCAAAAATGCCCCCATCACATTAAATGTTCGATCTGCACCCGATATATCTGAATTCCAGCTCTGGGATTTAAATATATCGGTTTCACTGTCACGCAATGAACATTACGCAATGCAGCGTGTTAGAAAGTGCCACCCTCTACTGTGTGAACGAGACGTCACTTCAAGCAATATCTCAGTGGTAGCTCTGCGTCATCCGCTTCCGCCCTCTAGCACGACGTGTTGCACTGCTCTGCGATTGTGCCGAATGGATTCTGAATCTCGGCATGTGACGCGGATCGCACAATTTGCGGGTACACTTGGAGGTGGAGGTGGTGGTGGCGTGGAGGGAGGGAGGGGGATTGACGCCTTTGTGAAGGGAATGAACTTGACACGTGGGAGCTCTTAGGTGTTAAAATGTCACTCACAAGTGCTGGCAATGAAGTGGATGGTCACAAGCGCACCGCGTTGCTGGTGTGTGAAAACAAATGTCGCGGCATTTGACGGGATGATTCTCGCTTAGCGGGTTGTAACGAGGGTGACCGTAAATCAGCTGGGGCTTGGACACGTCAAAAGAAGCGCACCTGCAGACACTGCATATTGACTGCCAGAGATGATGTTGCCGGTTCTCTTCCCAGGCAGCCCCTGAGACCCGACGGGTGATGGAACTGCTGACAACGGACGCTCCGAGTTAAACCTTCAGGTAACAAGTCCACGTTTGTTTTGTTTAACCAGGCGAGAACTCAAGAGACCAGGATCGTCTCATTTGCAAGAGTCACCTGGGGAATTAGTCTGCCGGTAGTGGGGCGGCGATGATTGCTATGTGTAAAATTCAAGCGTGGCAAATTTGGAACGTGACGTTAGCGCGCAACGGGGCTCCCTCTCACGATCGACGTCGGGGGATATTTAAACATCCAGCTGTGAGGCAGACAGTGCGTAGGCATCTTATCATGATCGTCGCACACCGCGGTAATAATCGGGGCGGCCGCTGGATTCAAACCGTGAACCTCTTTGACGAGCGACGAACGCCACTACCGCTAGGCCGCGTCATCTCGTTCTCGGTGGGCGCTCAACTCTAAGTGGTCGCTCGAAGTCGTCTAACGTCGCGTACCTGTCAACCCCTTGTCAGTGCCCACCTTATTACAGACCAATTCAGACCGTATTGGTCACCCCGTGCCCCATATAAATCTCAACGTTCATCCTACAAAATCCCATCACGAGTGAGAAACACAAAGAGACAAACACTTTTTTTTTGCCCGTATTGAAACGGCTGTTCGCTGTATAGACCTGAAAACTCAATTTCCCTGTCCAAGAATACGAGAAAACCGTGTGGGTTGACAGCGATGACATCGGGAGGGGTTGAGGCATTGTACTGTTGTTGCTCATCTCCCTGCCTCTGCAACTCTATTCCGAATCAAATGAGGAGTGCTGCGAAACGCATCTCAATCTTTTAAATCGAATGCAAAACATATCATTGAGCGAGGTGGCTTATTTTTTGGGATTTCATTGGCAAAATGGTTTCTGGATGAGTATTTTTGTGTTATTGTATCGTACCCGTGGGCACACTGCGTGAATAGCACTTCCGTAATCTCCACATTGCGATGCAGTCACTTCGCGTGGTTTTGAAACAAAAGTTGCGGGGAGCATCTTAGAATGGGCCACGTGGCCTTTATTGTCACCATTTTTTAATAACTTTATTGGCGCCCATCACAGTCAACAACTTTATTACCACCACAGCCACTTTTCTTTCGCCCAGTTTCCATTCAATATTTTGTAACTTTATATTGTATACACTTGTGTCCCACTTGCCCTGGACGCACCTCTGAGTAGCACGGTTGGCTACGTACAGTGCGAAAGAAGTTACATACATTAAAAAAGCCCTGCTCTTGAAATCATACCTTTTAGGGGATTTTTTTGTTTTTCAAAGTGACCCCAAACTTTTTTGTGCATCGTTCTTCCCGGACAAGCTTATAGCCCAGAGAATATAATCCAGAGAATACGGTACGTAAAACAAATCTCACATCTGATTGTTATTGTTGAAAATTGCAACTCTTGGAACCTAAGCGTCCTGTGTGGTGTGAGACGTTCAACAACTCTCAGCCACCTTGCTTCAGCCTGCATGGTTGGCTGGTGGTAAATTTCACCATCAGTAAAAAAAAAGAAACATTGATACGCAAGACAATGCGGCGTTGCAAATATAAGCACCGTCCGACGGACGACCTGACGCGCCAGTCGGAGGTTACGCTAACAGGGTCAAACTCCGATGGCCCGGATAATTTGTCACAGTTCCTAATCGATAGTTCGCAAGCCCTCAGCTCGCCACCAACCCGTCCGAGCCGCTGTCGTCTCGTGTTACTCACCGCCCCCCCCGCTCACGGCACGTGATGCCTTCTTAGGCTTGGCTCTCATCCGACGATAACGAAGCTTCTTGGCTGCCGGCCGATGATGCATTGACGACGACGACGACGCTGCCGCCATCCGTGTGTTGTTTAGCAGTGGGGTCCCGCCGAAAGAGTCGGGCGTTGTCAATGAGAGACGGATCAATGATCGTTGATCTAATAGCCACCTCGTGCCCGCGCATGCCTCCTGCGCTTTCAACGTGCGGACAAAATTAATAGTTGATTTTACCCAGGAAAAGTCTCACTAGCCGGGTTTATAATAAGAGGTATGTGCTGTGAAGAAGCGCCGTTGCTTGATATTTCACCGATGTTTCTGTATTTTTTCCTCTGAAGGACACGGTGTTATTGATGATCGTGTTCATTGTGTTTTTACTTGTGCTTGCACACCACTGCCAACGCTGCAGCAGCAGCAGCGTCACCAAATACTGTGTTTAATAAGAGGTTGGAGAACTAACTCAGATAATTCTAGATGACACGCGCGTAAGTCGTGTAAGTTACCGTTATCCACTGCGGGATTGATTCACGGTGGCGACCATGACTGGCATCGTGTACTGGGATATTTGGCGTGGGTTTTAGAGTAGTCCTGCTCTATAACCATATGTAATTGAATAAAACTCATCACATGTAACTAATATTGATTATTGTTGTTGTTGTAACGTATTCACTACGTCAAAAATACATTTTAACACGTAGGCTTTCGCGACCAATATCATCCAAATCTGGCTGTCGCCTGATGAAGCTCATCGTAATTAGTGGCGAAACGTCGTACTCAGATTGTAAATGTTGCGGCTTGGCTCTCCAACACACCGGTGTGCTGTACTAGTGACGAATTGGCCACGTTCTGTTTACGTGACAACCCTTATTAGTTGCCTGTGTCAGGTGGTGGTAGGTTTTAACGACACATTTATATATTTACACGCTCTAACCCAAAAAAAAACCTCTATTATGGAAAAATACTTTTGTTACAAAAATAAAGACCTACACATGTATGTCCTGTTTGCGAGTAGAACAACTACTGTTTGAAGAATGTATACAACCGTTTGCCTGCTTTATTAATTGTAATAATAACTTTTCGTCTAATAAACAGCACTTATTTGGATTTTAAAAAGCGAATTGGTAACCTGGTAACTGAGTCTCAAGGCATCTTTTCAGGAGGTTATTATACTAATTCCCAGAGGTGTGGACTCGAGTCATGTGACTTGGACTCGAGTCAGACTCGAGTCATGAATTTGATGACTTGCGACTCGACTTGGACTTGCATAACAATGACTTTGTCCCACCTATGAGATGTGGACTCGAGTCATGTGACTTGGACTCGAGTCAGACTCGAGTCATGAATTTGATGACTTGCGACTCGACTTGGACTTGCATAACAATGACTTTGTCCCACCTCTGCTAATTCCTCTTTTGACATTTCCGATGCGCGAGTGGATAACAGACTGGTGGAGATGTATATTAAAGATGTAATAATCCAAACGTATCAGTAGCAATTTCCACGACACATTTGTTAGTTCCGATAAAAATAAATACATTTACATTTGTAATAGGATAGCGCGAGGAAGTCCGCCACCTCCAACTCCAATGTGAATAGCAAAGGTCGTTTGAAGAGCTCTCAAAACTAGTTCCACGTGGAGTGATACACGGCTCGGCGAGAGTTCCCAATGGACACGCCATCTCCTGGCACGACGCCGGTAGCGCGGTGAGACTACAATTTGGTGGGCAATACCCCCTCCAAAAAGTGAACAATATATGAAGTACCAACATTATTCAACTTTTTGAGTAAAAATACGTAATCGTTTCTCGACAACTCGAACACGATCTACAGTCTAACATTAATACACACCTTTCACTTTTGACACGTGCGCGCGTGGGCATGTACTGTATGTTTACAATAACTTCTTTAATTTAAACAGCACGAAGCTTTGGCGAAATTTGCCGTTGGTTTTGGCGAAAACCCAAAGATGGTCGCGGCAGCGGCGGCGGCGGCAACAACATATGGACTTTAATGCCCTTCTCCTGCGAGCGTGGCAACAGACAGGCTGTCTCTGAGAGGCCCATATTGGCGCAACCGCTGTAAAACCGTAAAATCACAGCCGATCGATAAGCAGGGCGACTTAATAGGCAGCAGCGACGTTGCTGTGGGCTGAGTGTGAGGGGGGGAAGGGCCCAGTAGGAGACACCGACTGTGGCGGGTATTACGCTGCGATGATTGGGGCCTCACTCACTGAGGGGCCAGCCCTGAAGCTCTGGGGGTCATGACCCCTGTCCATGAAGGGTCTCCTCGGGAGAAACCCCGACGGTTCATGTTAACCGTGTTTGCAAGCTTCATCTGCCATCCACTCTGGCCCCCCTCGATCGCGAATGACCCCAAAACACTTCAGCACCACCTTCTGATTTATACGGCCACGCGTTGGATTTTACCCACCCCGCCCTTGTTTGTTTTACGAAATTAATGTTTCAGCGATTTCTCCGTTGCGTTACTTGACGCGTGTGTGTGCGCGCGCGCGCGCGCGTGTTTCCCGAGCGGGGGAGCGGGGGAGCGGTGGTGCAGCGGTTAGCCCGCTTCGCTGCGAACCCAGAGCGACCTGAGTTCGATTCATGACCAAAAACAGTGCCGGATATTTGCACCGGTCCCTGGGCCTCCCCTAGGTCGACTCCGCCTCAAATGAGTACCTGGTGCGGTGTTTAAGCATCGCCACTGGGGAGACAAAGGCGGCCGGGAATGTTTGCTGGCCACCCACCCCCTCGCGTGCCGTGCCGACCTTCATAGGATGCTCGCTAACAGCACTTGCCCCAACAGTCTGTTAAGGCTACACGGGGGATCTTTGTCTTTGTGGAGAATGGTGGTGCAGTGGTATTTCGATTACACTGTGAACCTGGTTACCAGGTTTGATTCCTCGCCACAGCTACCACCAGTGATATCAGAAGCAGTCCTTGGCATCTTCTAGGTCGACTCAGCCTCAAATTAGTAACAAGTGCTGTGTGCAGACATGAGCATGAGGGAAACAAATGCTGAGTGACGTGTTGACCACACTACCTCCAACGTGCGCTTTGCTTGCCTTAAGAGGCGTTCGTGAAAGGCTCTTGGCCCAATAGTCCATTGAAGGCTATTTCACGGATCTTTGTGTGTGTGTGTGGGTGTGTTGCTGTGATTGATTTTTATTTAATTCTATTCATTAATTTTTCAAGAGAGGATTGGGACATTTCTGTCCAGGTCTTTTGGGGAGCTGATCCCTGGTGCTGGGGAGTCAGTTATATCACGATGCTTCATGCATGTCATGGTTAAGAGTGAATAAAGAGCAGTGAGTGATCTGGTATCATGATCAGCTCAATGGCCCCACTCTCAGAGCACACAGAAACCATATGGACGTAACCAAGTTAATCTCAGTGCTTACTTATCTATCAATTTCCACTTTCACATTGAGTCTAATAATGCAACGGCAGCAGTGGGGATACAAAGGAGGCCAAGAGTGGTGGTGTGACTCCCAATGTGCCGACATTTAATTTTTAGTCAGTGTATGTTGTCAGCTGTGTGTGGACGGCAGTTGCCCTCCAGCAACAATGGAGAGCAGTGGATCGACGCACAAAACTACGAGCAGAGCGCCGAGCGGCTAAAACTCAGAAAGTTGGCGCAGTGGGGAGCAGAGTTGATGCACCTACAGGCCATCTCAGTCAGGCAACCTATTGCACCTGGGTCTGTTCCGTGACCTCCTGGCAGCGAGCCTTCGACACTTCACGTGGCCTCAAAGTGCACCTGGCCTGGCACAAGGGCCGTGATGACATCACCACCACTTGGTGGTGAACGGCGGCGGTTGTTGTTGTTGTGCAAGGCATTCAAGAATTCATCGCAATGCCTGTCCCAGCGATTCGATTGCCACAATGCTGGGTTGTGATTTTCTTTAAAAAAGACGCGATAATTTTTTGTATTGTTCCTTTTTCTGCATCGTTTGTATTTCTGCCTATGTATTCCGTACCATTTATCCTGCCTCATTTGTGCCATCAGCCTAAATGTAGCATGAGCTTGTAATTTTTTGCAGAAGTTTTGCATCAATGGTAAATAACCAGTTCCTCACATGCGCACGACTTAATACTTGCATCGTGAGCTCAAGAACAGATTTTAATAACCGATTCAATTCATTGTTACGTGTCTACTGTAGATGTAAAGATGCCTAGAGTCATCGGTTCACATCGATTCCTGAACTCGCAATATATGCTCATGTACGATCATGGAAATTCCACGTGTGTAAGAAATTCAGTTTTTTTTGTATTTATATGCTATGCGTGTATTTGCTTCACGTGATTCCTGCAGACAAAATAAATTAAAATCCTCAATCAAATCATGCCCGCCAAATCGTGCTGACATTTCATCGAATCACTGCAATTTGTAGGTAGGAGAGTGAATGATTACACTCCTAATTCTATCGAGCATTCACCTATAACCAAATAATCCAGAATGTATCTGGTCTCGTCAGATCTAAGAAGCTAAGCAATAATTGAACCAGGATAGTGCTTGGATGGGCGATTACCGTGAATAACACAGGCGTTATAGGCTGCTGAGGGGCTAAAAGTTGGACAACAGAGGGCAGTGTGGGAAAAAACACATTGTTGTACTGTACTTCTATGCATCAGCATCTATGCTTGCCACCTTCACAAACCGAGGCTCGTGAATAACTTTCAAACAACCCCCACTACCCGCACGGCGTTGGGAGGCCTTCATCCAGCAGCGGATTGACTAAACGTCCGTGAAAAACAGGCACATCACTCCGGCGAAATCGAGGGTATGAACGGCGAAGCCGATCGCGAAGGTGACATTAGCATCTTGGGCGATGCACGTGTCCGCACGTCGCCTTGCTACGTGCGACGCAACGCCGGCACGGTGAAACATTTCGGTGTTTTCTTCAGTCCCGTGGCAATAGAGCGGCGAGTTAGCGCCTCGCGTCAATCAACGCGGGCTCGCTTGACAGCTTTCGTCGCACTCTGCACATGTCTCTTGTGAGCCGATCGGAAACTCGGTCCCCCACTCGACGCCCCCCCCTCTCATCCCCGGGCTGACGCTGCCTGCTGTGGCCCCTCGCTGGTCACCAGCTGTCAACTGGGGGGGGTGGGGGGGGCTGATCCCAGACCGGCGGTGGTGGTGGTGGCGAGGGAAGGGGGCCTTCCTGAAGGCCGTCTCGCCCCACTACTAACAGACCATTAAAGCCTCAGCCTTACTTTGTTTGGCCTCTCTGGCCTTCTTAGGCTGCCCACTTAAGTCACGCTGCTGGGCTCTGCGCGGTCCCCCCCCCCGCTGCCGCCGCCGGCTGCCCGCCTCTTCCCCGTGGGTACCTGTGGGGGGGGGGGGCCCAGGCGGTGGGGGGGGGGGCGTTAGGATTAGTGGGGACGGCGGTGGTGGTGGCATCATTGTGATGGGTAGTGCGGTCATGATTAACTCGGAGTGAAGCCTTCACAAAGTGCCCGGCATGAAAAAAATTGTGTTTGTTAGATTTTGTTCCAATTTTCTTTTCTTTATTTTTTTGTCATAAAATTCCCAGAATTTGCCATCTGTTAAGCGCTTTTGTATGATTATTTTAGTTGTTGTTTTTTTTATCATCAATCATGTTCAATCAACTGCTGGACTTTCGATTAACACGTTTGGCTACGTGCGTAACGAAATAAGTTCAACACGCAGTACTGTACACACAACATACATGGATTGAGACATCCTGAAGCCTTCGCCATTTTTCACGATTCCCCAATGGAACGAATGATCCGTCGAGCACTTCCACGCGATCTGACGGCATCGCTCCATCCCCTAGGTAAACATCCTTCTTTGACGCGGTCAATCATTCCTTCGCTGCAGCTCCACAACTATTCTTGACCATCGCCGGTCGTCCAGTCGAACAACTTTTCCTATCCCTAGTCCTCCTACTAACTCTTCTGAAAAGTAAATATGATATGTTTAGCAAGAGTGTGTGTTCCAAATCCGCGTGTTCCTCTTTTTGTCTGTTTAATTTAATTGCAAGTGGGTGTGCTGATGATTCCAAGTTTTAACATTCGTGAGCATTGAGTGCGTAGGAAAGCGTTTCACTTTATAGTTTGACGGAGACTTGTGTTGCCTCCGAAACGTCGTGATTTTTGTTTTTTATTTTATTTTATTTTCATTAATTTTGATGTTTTACCTACGTGACTTTACCGAAAAAACCTAAGAACATAGTTTGGTGCAATCTGATGCTGCGAGCAGGTAGGTGGGTTTTTTTTATTCATTCACGTCGTTTTCTCGTTCATTGACTATTGGCACAAATGTCTCACACTCGGACAGTAAATATCAAGAGTGAAATGTGTGTCAAAGGGAATCGCGTACTGCGCATTCGGAAGTGCTTGAATCATTAAATTAAGCTTTTTTTTAATAAAGACGATGTGAAGACATCGCCGTACCAACAATAATAATATCAGATAAATATGCAAATGTTTAGGCGACGAATCGGGGTGCAGCTACTGCGTGTATTTTATTTTATTTTATCTCTACCTACGTGACTTTACCGAAAGAACCAAAGAGTATCGACTGGGTGGATTGTTACATCACAAGATTGGGAGAGACAACGGCAGCTTGTGGCCTTAACAGGGGATAGATAATCGCTGCCGATGTTGATTATGGTTTAGACAATTACCAATGAAGTGTGTTTGCAAGAAGAGCATAACTTTTCACTACATGTTCGGCACAAATTTTATTCACGATTGCGTGTCATTGTCAGTCACCGTATGTGTGTTCATTTAAAAATGTTGCCATACCCAAGTAAACTTCTGCTAACAACTGCGCAATAACCAGTAAACACGCGCACACAGACTCAGAAGTTACAAAACTAACCTCGCTCCCTTGTTCAGAAAAAAAAACATGCACACGGTCAATCCGCTGCTGAACGAGGGCCTTCCCACAAACGCGCAGGTCATGGGAGGGTGGGTGATGGCTGTGTGATTTGTCCATACTTCACCACGCTGGTCAATGAGGGTTTGGCGAAGGTGGGAAGCAGCGAGGTAGGTGTTTGGTTCCTGATCACAGCCATAACAATGGACTGGTTTCTTGTTTGTTCCACCAACCCACCAAGCGCGCAACAACGCAGGACAGCCCCGACCACCACCCTCCTCCCCCCCCCAAAAAAATATAAAACATCGTGATAATTTGCTACAGTGACAAAGAAGCGGCGTGTTATGTCACCCCGCCATATGTTGTACGTCGACAGCAGCGAGAAGGTTTTTTTTGTTGTTGCGGGACACGGGGCGGAGAAGGCTCGGGGCCGAAACCGTGAACAGCTCACCCCTCCCCCGTCCTCCGCATTGAGCTCAACGCTCACTTTCATTCAACATCAACCGGTTGGCGGGGGGGGGGAGCAGAAAATGAGGTTTTAAGGCATGGAGATTGAAATTCTTGCTTTCTCTTGCTGGCCAGACATATGCTTTACGTCTAATCCGGATTAGGAGCGTTTCGTTGGAGTTGGAGTTGGGGGGGTGGGAGGAGGGGGGGCACTGCTTCATACCGGTTCCGGCTGCAGACTGCTTGTGTGGCTCCACGCTGGGACTCAAGGCTGAAGGCCGCAGTAATTAGCCACTTAACGGGCAGGGCGGCGGGTGGAGAGGGGTGGCGGCTGAGGACGAGCAATTCTCCTGCCACAATGCCGGGCGAAAAAGACTGCCGCTGTTAACACAGCACAAGGGCTGGGCTGGGATGGGCGAGAGATTTCTCTGTGTGGTTCTGAGAATGTGGCGGCTGCGGTGGCGTGGATTATCGAGAGTGTGCAGGCGGTACAGCTGCACTGGAAGGGCGCATATGCCGGGCTACAAGAGGGGGAGTGAGGGCGGGGGGAATTTAGACAGGGGTCACCAATTCAGGTCTTGCGACAGGGCCCGTGCCAACCACGCTACGCCACTGGGTGGTTGGGGATCTGAAATCTTATTGAAATCCGTGGGTTGTAACTGCAATGGAAGATGGGGTTGCCCTTCTGTTGGTTTCAATTTGTTCATTCAGAAGCTAAGCAGGGTCAAGACCGGGCAGTGCTTGGATGAGTGACCACCACCATGCACAGCAGGTTGTTATAGACTGCTGTGTGGCCACTTGCAAAACCCATTGTTATACTGTACTTCTATGCTCCCACGCCTTCATCAGCCCACACTCATCGATGTGGCTAAGAATGCTCACGTTGCCTCGACGACGCAAAATGATATTGGTGAGGCCCTCATCCGGCAGTGGATTGACGAAAGGGCTTCCTGTACACGGGACCCCATTGAGATTGAAAGCCTCTTTTGCAAGGGAGACCTGGTTTACAAGGCACTTGCAACACGCATATTAACGTGAATCAAAACTACTCAATGAAAGGTCAGAATGTTAAAGAATATAGATGACAAACACATTTAACAAAATCTCAGACACTTAGTTCCTTCTCTAATGATTTTCTTCATATTATTATCATCATCACAGAGCACTAATGGGAATACAGAGTTAATGGTGAGATTATTTCTTGGATCACCATTTCACTGAATGATTGCGTGGCAATGAGACCCACTTGTGCCATGTGAATCTATTTAAAATTTCCTCGCTGTTTTTCAATCCACTGCTGGATGAAGGCCTCCGCACTTCGTGTTGGCCATGGGGATTATCATGACCATACTTCACCACGCTGGTCAATGCCAGCTGGTAAAGTTGGGCAAAATAGACACTGACGCTTCGATGTACAGCGCAGCGATGGAAATTTTCTGAACTGCCCTCTGATTCCCATCACGTAGCGCTACAGTAGCCTATGCCAACCTGCTTGTGCATCCATAATAGTCACCCATCCGAGCACTGTCAAGGCTAAAACCTGCTGAACATAATCTGCCTTGAACCCGGTGCATTTAGGGTGATTTTAAAGTGGGGCGTCAAGGAAGAATGCGTCTAAGACAACACACACGATGGCAACTTATAAAACAACTTTACAGTACGATTTAAAGCTTTCCTGACTGCAGGGATTCGTCTTTTTGGTTCTTTCGGTAAAGTCACGTAGAAAGGAAATAATAAAATAATAAAAATAGAACATAATAAAATAATTCTCACGACGCTTCGGCCACAACGCAAGCAGCCGTCCTCAGGTGAAGAACAGGCCAGACGCTGTCTTTCCGACAGACCTGTTCTTCACCTGAGGACGGCTGCTTGCGTTGTGGCCGAAACGTCGTGAGAATAGTTGTATTATGTTTTATTTTTATTATTTTATTATTTCCCTTCTACTTGACTTTACCGAAAGAACCAAGAAGAAAAACTTTAAAGTAGATGCAGACAATAACAACAACACCAACAACAATGGGAATCAGCCGTGGTCGAGATGACAATGTTACGTATCGCACCTCGACGGTTCCCGTGTGTGCGCGTCGTGTCCATGCCGCGTGACGATCGCGACAGGGGGATGCAAGTGCGCGAGCCACAAAGCCGCGTGCGTCAGAAGTCTCGCGATGGCTCGGTGAGCGTGAAGTGGAGTTTTGCCCCCATCCCCCATCCCCCCATCAAACGCGCGCCCCGCTGCGTTGGAAGGTTGACCACTGAGACCCTGTGACCAAGTCGCCCGGCGCCAAGCAAGGTCGAGTCTGGACGGTGGCGGCATCGGTGAATGCTACGGACGGGGCTGGCGGCTTTGCCGGTATTGGTCTGAGCAAGGCCGATCCCTGCTGATGAGGCGGTGGATTGTTGGGAAAGTGGCCCCCACGGTGCGCTTGCGTTGAACCAATAACTGTTGGGGGCATTGCACTCCCATGAGGCCGTGTGGCTGATGGGATGCCTAAAAAATAAATGTATATATTCTTTGTTATGTTTAATGTGGAGAGACCAACATGGAGAGAGGGCATATTTACTGTTTATTCACATGTCCGCTAGGTTGTCATAGACAGTTGTGGGGGGAGGGCTGTGTTTGGTGGTGGTCAGGAGAGAGTAATGCAAGGCAACATATATTGTTGTACTTTACATCTATGCTCCCGGATGCATGCTACTCGCCTGCACCAACCCACGCTGACGAGCGTGGAGACGTATCATCAATTAACCCCCATTACGACACGCCGCGGAGAGGCCTTCGACCAGCAGTGGATAACAAGTGAGTGCTGCATGTGCACGCATGTTTATTAGAGCACTTCAGCCTTCAGCCCTATGAGACCCATCAGCTGATCCTTGATTCACACGAGTGCACGCTTCCGCCATCCGCCAGCAGCACTTCAGATATTCCTCAGGCTAATCCCGAACCCATCTACTGGCTTCACCAACTTCATTATGGACATCATAGAAACTTTGCTAATGAACTCCCCCCGACTGAAAGCCGACATTGGTGTTTGCTTCGGGACCTTAAGCTGTGCGCTAATTTATCGTTGGGCCACGTCTATCCTGATGTCCAGTTCTTAATTCCTCACCAAATATTGTCCGCGTTGCTGGTAGACCCGAAATAAGTGGCACGTGACTAGCAAGTCACAAGCCACAGCGGTAGAGGTAGTATGGACGTTGTGTGCCGGGGGTTAAGAAATATTGTCCGGATCGCCGATGCGCACAGCAGACCTGGCTGAAAATAAGCCCTGCTCATGCCCAACTTAGTATCCTGACGCTAGGGGCGGGTCAGTGGCTGAAAGGAGCTGGTAGTTGGGTTTTTTGTTGTTGTTAAGCTGGGGTTTATATGGGGATGGAATTTACACAGAGTCCCCCCCCACCCCCCCATCGTGGAGGGGTGGTTAAGCGGGACAGCTGGCAGTCTCTGCAGGTAGCTGACCCTGAGCTGACACCAAGGACACCATAGGGGGCCACCCTGATAAGAGGGGCCCTGGATGTGAGCTGCACTTGTGTGTGCGAGTGTGAGTGTGAGCGAGTGAGCGCACGCACACTCGCGTCTGAGTGTGTCACCAAAAAAGTGCGTGCATCAAACACGTCCTGAAAATAATATACCCTGTGTTCTGGGGAGGGTGGGGGGAAATCCCAATACGATTTGTCAGATTTCTTTCATCGTCAGCCAAGTTCTAACCACTTCCGGATGAAGGCCTTCCCACACCATCTCTCATGGTCCTGCATACGAACGATTCTCATCACTCCATCTCCACAATCGTCATCCTCTTTGAACAATATTCCTTGACCAGTCTCGTCGATACTACTATCATCCCTTCTTGTGTTAGGTCCTGCCCAAGCTCAGTTACTTCTCTAGTATATATGTATGTTGAACTTTGTTCGCACCGTACGTAGCCAACCGTGCTAATCGGAGGTGCGGTGGAGGGACTGCAAACTAAAACACAGTTGCTTGCCAGGATGACCGGAGCTCACGTGATAGTTTATGCTCCTTGATCTAGATCAGCGAGGTGTTGTGGTTCATTTTTGGCAAGCGCTTTGCGCGTAATGAGTGCAACCTTCTCATGTTTTTAT
The DNA here is from genome assembly GCF_965212315.1 of Lampetra planeri. NCBI lineage: Eukaryota > Metazoa > Chordata > Hyperoartia > Petromyzontiformes > Petromyzontidae > Lampetra > Lampetra planeri. Next base: position 9,028,258 of record NC_136121.1, on the reverse strand, counting down.
TCGGCAACCGCAAGCCAATGCAGCTCGGCGAGCACTGGACGGACACGGTCTGACCTTGCAGTCAGTGGCCCCTTTTCATCGCACATTGATGTGCTGTGAAGAAGCACATTGATGTCCCGTGAAGGCGCACATTAATGTGATATAGAGAAGCACATTAGTGTGCTTTGAAGAAAGGCCTGCCTCTTCTTGGTTCTTTCGGTGAAGTCACGTAGAAGGAAAATAATAAAATAATTAAAATAAAACGTAATAAAATAATTCTCACGACGTTTCGGCCACAACGCAAGCAGCCGTCTTATTTTTTTATTATTTTATTATTTTTCTTCTACGTGACTTTACCGAAAGAACCAAGAAGATGAATCCCTGCAGTCACGAAAGCTTTCAATCGTTAAGGCCTGCCTGTTAGGCTAGTGTTGTGGCAGGCCTGATTATCTCCCCGTCGTGTGTATGGGTTTGCTCTGGGTGCTCCGGGTTCCTCCTGAACCCATTCATACAACATCCCAAGTCAGAAGTTGTCTGCATTGGAAATGAGGTTGTGATGGGAATATGATTGACGTTATTGTTACGATATAAATACTACGTGTTCCAATACTAGGATTTCCATGCCGTGCGGAGCGCATACTACGACTGTTTTTTTGACCAGGTGAGGCCCACTGAGCTACTTAGCTCTTTTCTTGAAGCGACCTGGCCACAAATGATAGCTCAACAAAGTGGCTAGCAATCACGTGGACACTTATAGCAACCAAAAACTCTAAACGCGTGTTTCTGCGTTAGGCATTCCATCTCACAACGTCAGTGAGGACATTCACAGCTCAACGAAATGGATGAAACGCTTGAACTCGACTTATTTGCACCCTTTTTGTTGATCCAATACAATACAATTCATTTTTATACAGCACTCTGCATGCAGAGTAATGTACAATTTATTTATCTTAAATAATAATAAAAAAACCTACATGACCTTAGGTGACTTCTATGAGCCAACACAAGTTCAATATTGTCTGCGGTGAAGACTGGTTAATTTTCGCCAAAATATCAACGAAAACGAATGCTCGCAACTCGGGCCCGACATGCATGCGTGCGTGCACTACGCATCGTGAAAAAGTACACGTGGGTTAGCACCTGTCCTAGTTTTCCAAGGATTGTCTTATTTTTGAGAAAAAAAAATCTATAAGAATTCCCGTGAAATTAAAATAATCTCTTTTTGTTGTTGTCAGTTTCATGATAATACACCATTCAAGACGTGGAGTTCTCCCCCTCTTCCAGTATTGCGAGATATCCTTCTCCCCATGACATGTTCCAGTTTATTGAACCTCAGCGGTGGCAACCCTATACGCACCGTCCGTCTGTCTCGCCCGCCTTTAAGTGGCTTTGCGTTACGGCATAGCGTGACAAGCGGGGGGGGGGGGGTTGGAGAGTGTGTGGGGTGGGAGGAGAGCCTCGCCGCTTCGGCTCGAGCGTCCGTACGATCACCCAGCTGTCCCAGGCGAGGCCGTCATATGGCCAGAGCTGCCTCGGCACAGAGGTGCCCACTCGCTGCCGTGGGAGGCCTGATTATCACGTGACTAATCGCCGTTGCCCCCCCTGGGCGCGCTACAGCTCTCAACGCGACGAGGAAGCACGTGCTTTTTTTGCGTCTTCCCACCGATTGGGGGTGGGGGGGAGTGGGGGGCAATCACGCCGTGAGTGTCGTGGGCCCCAGGATTGTCTAGGGCTGAGCTCCAGAAAATTTGTTTTTCTGTCCCCGCTGCTATTTTTGGGTGGGATCTATCACTTTGGGGATTGGATGGGGGCTGCCTGGATATAATTGCAGGACAGTATAATGCCTCTTATTCGCAATGAAGTGGGGCAGCGAACTTTTTGCCGGCCCTATCTGTGATGTGACCGACGTCCTGCTCACGAATGGCGAGTAGGTTGTTCTACTGGCTGATTGGAAACCAGCGACTCTCAAAGAGTGGATGTCCCCCTGCTGTGACGGTCCCACCTGATGACGGAGACTTGTGTTGCCTCCGAAACGTCGTGATTTTATTATTTTATTCTATTTTTATTAATTTTAATTTCATTTTTTACCTACGTTTCTTTACCGAAAGAACTAAGAGTATGTCCAGCTGCCGCCCACGAGGTTGTGGCGAATGTCCCCGTGGTGACGGCCATGGTCCCCGTCGATGTTTGACGCTCGAACAAAGCGATCCGGCGTGGCCTGTATCGGCCCGGGGTACGCGTGACACCATTAAAACCGTGCCACGTTCGACCTGTTAAGAATTCGTTCTTGTCTCTTGCTGCTTGGTAAGCTTTCCGGCGTGGGTTTGGGTCGTACAGCTTGTTTTTTCGGCGTGATGTCCGACGTTTCGCTCCGCGCGCTGGCAGCTCCTTCGGGGAAATGAAGTTCCGAGACGTGGCGCGAAACGTCGGACGTCGTGCAGAACGACACGCGGTAACGAACCGAAATGAAACATCCGGACAGCCCTAGAGCACAAACGCAAAAAAACCTAAGCGGGTTGTTTATGGTGCGTTTGCTCATTTGCGTGAAACGCACGGCTGATAGCTTTTACTTTGACATAGGGAGCGAGAGGATTACGTTTAAACACAAAATCTGCACTTTAATTTGATGAAATGTTAATGTGACTGGGAGTAAATAAAATTGCAAAAGACCGTTTAATAAGAGTCGAACAAGCACGGGCTTTGAAGCATGAAGCTTAAAGAAGATAAATAGCAAAGCGGCCAGTTGCCACTTGGGGTGAAGTAAAGTTACAATAAATATACAAACATTAAATATTGCTGCAAAGCCGTGGCTTTGGTGGCCTCCGAGCCTGATGTGCGATGTCAGGGCCGCTACCCAAACTCTCAAACCCCTCGGTTCAAGCCCCAGGCTGGACACGAGAGCGGAGACTAACGGAGCCTTGTCGGTCTCAAAGGATTATCTTGCGTCGTCGGTTTCGCAGTCTCGGCTGAGCCGCTGACGACTGCACTTCGTGGTCCGGCGTAACTTTGTTCGGCGCAACAACAACAACAAAACACGTGAACGCTTCGAAAACGAGCTGAGTTAGTGCGTTCGAGTGGAGGGGCTTTCGCTGGCGATGCGTTCACGATTGAGGGCACCGAACTCGATGCAGATGTTTGAAAACCAGATGTTGCTCTTCAAGTACCAGCCAAGTGACGGTATCGCCATGTGACAAATGCCAATTGCATGAAAGCAATAGTCAAAATAAAAAACAAATGTGTGCACTACATTTACAGTTTGTTTTGTCAATCCATTGTTGAATGGGGACTTCCTTATGCATTGTGGGCCGTGAGGGATGTTTGACCATACTTCACCTCGCTGATCAGTGTAGGTTGAGGAAGGTGGGTGGGGTATTGAACAATGATGGATTTTGAACTCTGCTGCCCATACTCTCTACTACGCCTGTGTTTTGTGCATGGTGGTCACCCATCCGAGCACTATCCAGGCTCAACCCTGCTTAGTTGCCAATATTTGATGAGATCGGGTGCATTCTGGGTACACTAGTGGTGATCATATAATGTATAAAATTAGACATTAAACATACACACGCAAATATGCTGGTAAACGTCCTCATACATTTGTCAAGAGAATCACTGCTGTCAAATTATTCCTTTAAACATTACGTAGTTATTTCATACGTTTTATGGCTCGTAAGATAATTCTCAACGTTACGTCTGCGTGAAAATGTTCTCTTTGTATTGGCCTCACAAAAAAAAGGTCAACCTCTCCCATTGGACAGCATTGCAAGGATGGATACCTCGGTGGACGCGTCTCGTGACTCAATATCATCGCCCGAAAACGATCAAGTTTCACAGCGTCGTGCAATAAAACATTCAGCGATGAGCTGGCATTTAGTCACACACAGCAGTGGAAAATGTGATTTGTTTTTTGGGGGGGGGGGGGACTTGACAAGGCACTGGGAGTCTTCTTGGGTGGGAGGAGATACTCGGGTGGTGCGTGGGTGGGAGGAGATGATGGGGTGGTGTGTGGGTGGGAGGAGATCAGGGGCGGTTTCTTCATTAGGGCGATTGGGCGACGCACCACCAATGTCATTCAACCACAGAGTCACGCTAGCCGTCACTGTGCCTCTGGATATTGTCCAATCAGCGTCATGCTACGTTCTGTGGAGTACCGCCTCTTTTTGGGCGATTTCCCTCCGGCTGAGAATCGCCCCGAGTGGTCCCATAGACTTACATTCAAAGATGTTTTTTTTCGAACGGGGGCACTGCAATGCATTCTCTATGGCTTCCGAGAGGGCTCGCACTAACGTGCTTACGTCATCATACGTAAGCACGTTTCATCCAACAAAATTATTTGTCGCCACCTAGTGGAATCTTTAATAAAAGAAACATGAGTGTATTGTATTAATAGTGAGTATAGAAACAAACAAGATGTATTGTAAGAGTCACTTTATTTTTCATTAATATTAAAGAAGTGAAGTTGCCTTTACATGCTTAAGCTGTTAATTTATCCTTTGCATGGGTGGACCTTATCCTTATCAATCATCCAGACATTTGCCCCCCCTGAGAGATTTTGCAGGAGCCGCCACTGGAGGAGATGATAGTGTAGTGTGTGGGTGGGAGGAGATGATGGGGTGGTGCGTGGGTGGGAGGAGATGATCGTGTGGTGTGTGGGTGGGAGGAGATGATGGGGTGGTGTGTGTGGATGGGAGGAGATGATGGGGTGGTGTGGATGGGTGGGAGAAGATGCTCGTGTGGTGCGTGGGTGGGAGGAGATACTCGGGTGGTGCGTGGGTGGGAAGAGATGATGGGGTGGTGTGGATGGGTGGGAGGAGATGATGGGGTGGTGCGTGGGTGGGGGGTACAGAGCAAAGCGGAGGATGAGGGGGAAGGGCGGAGGTGGTGGGGGTGCTCATGGAGAAGGGGCACTCGAGTCTCAAGAGAAATGGGAGCAGGTTTTTTTTTTACACTAATCAACTCCACCACCACCACAACTGCCAACCCCCTCCCCACTACCCCCACTTCCCAGATGGGGCACCCAGCCACAGATTTGTCCCAGTAATGGTTGGAACTGGTTGGGGGGTTTAGATTGAGGGGGAAGGGATGCAGTTTGAAGTGGGTGGGTGGGTGGAGGTTGGGGATATAGCGGTGGTGGTGATGGTGGTGGCGTAGGGGGTGTAGGGGGGAAGGGGGTGGTGTCACCAGCCTGGCGGGAGGTTGCTGGATGTATGGCTGAGCTTCTAAGGTGCTGGGTGATTTACTAGAGGTGATGTCTCCCATTAGGAGGCTTTGCCCTCCGGAAATGTGTAATATTTGCTGTCTACTGACAATAGATTAATCATGTTAAAACTGCCACTAATGACAATGCGCTCGCACGCAACGACTCTCTCGTCCTATATTTATTGTAAGAAATGATGAACCGGATGCGTTTTTATGTTTTATGCCACTGTCTGTAACGCTGTCGTGTGAATTTTAAGATACTAAGCGGATTGTGTGGCCGGGTGTCTCAAAGGTCAGAGTGTGGGGCTGGAAACGCTGACATCCACAGTGGGACATTTTGGTCGGCCGGCTTTTATTCATTTGGGTTCTTAAGTCAAGGATAGTCGCTGTTGTGGTCAGCCTCGTTACTGATGAATGTGCAAAAAAAACTACCAGAATAATCTACGCATATTTGTTTATTCTTCCACTTAATTTCAACTAAATTCCAGCTTTGATAAAGTAAAAAAATATCTGCTGCAATCAGTCTTGTAACAGCGTGTGTGAGAGAGTGCACCCCCAACTGGGTAAAAGGGTACAAATCCTACTTCTAAGGATTTTTCCAGAGCATCTCTTTCACGGACATTCTCCGGACACACGAGGCTGTACTGCTCTGCGAGATTTACAAATGGATTCCCCATTCCACAAGATGATTCCACCGGTAAAAGTGAACACTGCCGTAAAGTATAACGGCAATGTGCCAGTCACAGGAAGTTGCGTGAAAGTCTCTTGTGCAGCCATGGCTCACCAACGAGCGCACTCGGAACGGACGTGCGATAATTTGCCGAGTAACGTTGTTTGAAAAGACATCACGTGGAGGGATCTCAAGAAGTAGTTCTGTGATTTCACCTTCCTCGGTGCGTTCTCTAAACACGGAGTGATGCGCCGCTCGGCGAGAGTTCCACTTGGGCGTTTCATCACCTCGTCACTGAGCGCTGAGATCGAGGCGAGGTGGTCATGTTTTCACGTGGTGTGGGGAGACGCAACGACACAAACCGGAGTTGTATGAATGAGTGAACCGACCATCCGCTGCAATGCACCTTGCACGTTGCTCCGACTCCGTCGAATTCCACTCCCATTTTGTACGGCAGCCAACAATGAGATGACAACGTTGGTGTCATGTAAGCAGACAGATAGAGTTACGGGTGTGCTCTACTTTAAAAAAAAAACCCACACTGCTCTGCACCAGGGTATTGAGTTTGTTAAAGTCAAGGACAACATCTGAGAAAGAGCCTGAAATTAATCTCCGTTTGTCAGTGACAGTAACACAAGATGGTCCTATCACACCAGCGTAGGGATGTTGCCCAGTGGGGGGTGGGTGGGTGGCTGTGTGTGTGTGACTCTCGGAGTGAATGTAAATAGGGAATGGTGGCTTAACGATGATTTAGGTGGTCGCAAAGCAGGGTCACGAGATCCCGACCGGGTTTATGTGTTTCGGGGTTTCCTTTGTTTTAAAAAAGAACAAGAGTACGACCATAAACCATGTAATATATGCTGCTTCAGTGACGGATGCAAAAGCCAGTTCGATGTTGGAGAAAATTCGAACGAAACCATGATGAAGGCATAACTTTGTGAAACAATATTGTAATATTATTGTAGACTCAACGATTAATGAATTATGGCTTTGCAGCCCATCGTTAAATCCACTGCTGGATGAAGGCCTCCACATGCCATGTCAGTCGTGGGGGAACGTTTGATCATACTTCACCACGCTGGTCAGTGCTGGTTGGGAAAGTGTCCCCCCCTCCCCCCCCTCCCCCCCCACGACTGGTTTGGATATCACTCGCAACCGATGTTATCCTTGGTCAGGAATCAAATTCTGGGTCACTAGGATTCAGTGGTACATGATTATGTTTAGTATTATTAGGGCCGCTATAATTATTGTAAACGCGTGTGGCAGTAACATTAAATACAGTGACAGGCGTCTCCGATATTGCATTCAATTTGCATTTCTCATCGGTTGCCATCAGCGTTCCCTCGGGTGTGGAACGTGCGATGAAATTCATTTTTTTTTTTGCCGAACCTCAAAACTATCGCTCACGACCCTGCCTCTCCCTCTGTCTCTTCCCATCTCCCTCCCTGCTACTCCCTCTGCCAAGCATCCTCCAATCCTGGACAACCCTCCAATCCCGTGGTATCGGATAACACAGCAAAGCGGCACACATATATATATGAACATATAAGAAAGACATAAATGCCCTTGGACTTCTTGAGTAAAAAAAAAACACAACCACGTATACTATGATGAGCCACGTCTTCCTTGCGGTCTCCATACTGCCACCCAGCACAAGCCTAGAGAAGGCAGCAGTCGATCACCCACCAGCAGAGTGCATCCATACAGAGGATCCCTGAGTCAATGGTGTAGCGTGGTTGGAATGGGCCCTGTTGGGAAAAATGAAATGGGTGGGGGAGTGTGGGTCTATGGGGTAGGGGGGGGTGGGGCTGGGGGGAGGAGGGTGGGGGGTGTGGGGCTGGGGGGGTGGGGCTGGGGGGGAGGAGGGTGGGGGGTGTGGGGCTGGGGGGGTGGGGTGGTGTTGCGCTGGGTGGGGTGAGAGGGCCCTGTCCAAGTTGCCTGCTCTCTTCACATCCTCAATGCCTGGACCTCACTGGCCCGTGGTACCAAATGTGCAGTCGCACCGCCTGCGCCCTCGATAGCCACGCGCCGCTGAGCACTTTGCGTCCGCGCCGCTGAGGGTCGTGAAGTTCTTTAAGACGGAAGTGTTTCCGAAACCGTTACAGACACCCCTGACAGCTGTTATGGATGATTTCACAGATATTCACCGGCTCCGGCTGTAGCTGTATGAATGTTTTTTTTTTAAACGAAGCACCCAGCATGATGTACAGTATACATGACAGCATTGTTTGAAAGTGTGTTGAAGGGAGGAAAAAAATATAGAATGGGTGTGTATTGACAGGTGCACATGCGCGTACATGAATCAGGAGCTACAAAGTAGAAATGCTCCTGTTTTGTGCTTTGTTTATCAGTGCTGCAGACTGCACAGTTCAGTGAATTAATAAGGGCATGCGTGTGTGTGTGTGTTTGTGCATGTATGTGTGTTTTGTGTAGGGAGCGAAGCCGCAGTGGTTAATTCATTGTGCTATGAACCCGACGATCAGAGTTCAATTCCACATCGTGGCCAACAACGAATATCTGACCCGGTCCTATCTTGGGTCTCCCCCAGGTCGACTCAGCGTTACAATGCGTACTTTGTGTCACGTGTTAAATGAGTACCTGGCGCAATGTTTCAACATTAGAACTGGGGAGACAAAAGTGGCCGGGCATGGTGGTGACCACCCACCCCCTCTTGTGCCGTGTCGGCCTTCAAAGGTGCTCGCTAATGGAACTTGCTCCATCAGTCTGTTAAGGCTAGATTGGGAGGGGAGGGGTCTTTTTGTTTGTGTGTATGTGTGTGTGGATATGGATGGACAAAAGTGGCCGGGGGTGGTGTTGGTTACATCACCTTCTCGTGATGCCCGCTTGCAACACTTGCCCCAACCATATTTTAAGGCAATGCGGGGCATCTTTGTCTTTGTGTAGGAGGGAGGGCGCGTTGACTTAGTGGTTAGCAGGCTGCATTACCAGCCCAGTGACTTGGGTTCAAACCATGGCCATAATTCACTTCACAGCTGATATCTGAACCCAGCCTGAGCCTCGGCTAGGTCGACTCAGCTTGCAAAGACAAAGGCAACGCATGGCGCTGTCCACGAGGCATGTAACGACGCATCAGCTGATTGAAACCGACTGCTATGTTTGCAATGCATGCATCGAATGGCGCGTGTGATAGCCGATCATTTTCAATCTATGACAATTAAGTCCCAATTTTCTATTCAATTACGTGAATACACCCACACAAATGAGAGAGCAAACATGAAAAATACGAACAAACGAGATATGAGAGTTAAAGGCGTAGCCCTGCAATTCCCTGTTCATGCCACTACTGGCCGAAGGGAGCTCTGGAGAGCCCCTCTGAAGGGCATCCTTGGCCTACTCTTCCATGCTGGCCAGAAGTCTTGGAAAAGCTTGGAGTACAGACACTTGCCCCCACGGCCTGGATAGTGCTGTGCATGGGTGGACACCGCGCATAAAACAGGTGCTGTGGGCAGCCGTGGGGCTGCGTTGCCAGCAGAGGACGTGCAGGAAAAAAAGAACAAATGTTGTACTGTGCTATGCTCCAGCGTCTCTGCTCTCCGGCTTCACCATTCCACGCTGAGCTGGGTGTTGAAGCATGTGCGATGAACCCCCCCCACCCCCACGGCCCTCGCGTTGTGAGGAGCAGCTCATCCAGCAGTGGATTGACATGTTATCCGTGTGCATATCTCTCACTTGGAAACAGGGGGTGATTTCCAGCAATTGGTGCCAAGGTGGTGTGCACAAGGGACAAGCCCTACACACGGAAGACACCTAAGCCGGGCCTGTTCAGGTTCGGCGATCCAGAAAATATTCACGCACCCGGCACACCACATCCACAATTACCCTCGCCATGGCTGTGGCCACGAGTCCCAGCAACCGAGAAAAAAATATTTCAGTGGTAAACCAAACCCCCCCGCAGTTAAGATGTTTAAACTAAATTGTCAGACTTACACGAGGCGTCATCCTTCTACATTTGAGTGCAGTCAGAACCTCATTGTGCGGACGATGGATTTTTTGTTTAGATAGGGGGGGCGGCAAACAAAAGGCACTGCTCAACAGAGGAACCCAACGGGCCCTTTAAGGAGTCGTTAAACAGTCGCTCTTACAAAAGGGGCCAGTTTCTACAATTTACGCGGAAACCAGCGGCTCGTTGAGAGAATTATCAAACAGTCCGGCCGGCAAACGGCTACCCGAAACGACGTCTCAAGTACATTCGTACGACTCCACTCCTCTTGAGCCTACATTCTTTTTGTTAGTTTTTTTGGCACTGGCACCTGCGGTGTCAAAACGGCGAAATTCGTGGTAAATGTGGCCGCTCACTCGCTCGCTCGCTCAGCCTCCTCTCGCGACGGGCCTGGCGCTGCCTTCCCACATGCATTGATGCCAAGGCCACTTTGTGATAATAGGACGGTCCCATATGCATAATGCATGTATAAATATGTAGCGAAAAAAAAAGAGTTGACACGGGAGTGCTTTAAAAATGTATGAGCATTGTGGAGGTTATTTGTACTTTATTGTTGTGTGACAGAGGCATGAGATTGTTCTCATTTAGACACTATATATTATTCCGAGATGATTTATGCTTTAAGCGTTTTAGCCAACCCCCCCACCAATTTAGAAGGATGGCTATGGACATGCAACTTGCAGAGTATTTGCAAGTCCTATATTTGCCTTCAAGTAAAATCCATTCTACATCGACTTAACATGCCCTAATCACATGAGCACTGCCTTTGTAATAACTAATTAAAATGTAGAGTCCTCTTGTCAATGTACTGCTAGATGAATGCTCTCCAAGCCATGCCACCTACTGTGGGTTGTTTGGCCATACTTTACCATGCTGGTCAGCGAGTGGTTGGTAAAGCTGAATGGGGAGCGGTGGTGTAGTGGTTCGGTTAGCGCGCTCCGCTGCAAACACGGCGACCCAAGTTGAATTCCTGCTCACGGGCCAATATCGGTGACAAATATCTGAACCGGTCCTGGGCCTTTCCTAGGTCGATTCAAATTTCTAATGACTACCTGGTGAATTGCGTAAAAATTGCCACTGGAGAGACAAAGGCGGTCAGGCGTGTTTCTGGCCACCAAGCTTCCCCCCCGTGAGCTGTCCTGGCTTTCTTATGTACACACTAACAGCACTTTCCCCAACAGTGTGTTAAGTTTATATGGGGGATCTGTATCTTTGTCTTGGTAAATCTGAAGACACAGAACTAGTTCAGATATCACTCACCACTGATGTTGGGCAGGTCTGCAAATTGATTTCAGGTTGCCGGGTTCATATCACAGTTTGCGAAGCACTCTGTCACCACTCCATGCCAAAACTTTGCCGTATAAGAGAATAATACATGATGTGCTTACATTTGGCCACTGGCCACGACGCTACTCTTAACAGGAGCCAAATGCCTGAAACGTTCGCCGATTATGTGTACGTGATTGCAGATGTCACGAACATCGCGAGTTTTATCTGTGCTTGTGCACCGCTGCCAATGCAACCCCCTTAATTTATTATTTTCGAATCAATGCCCGGGTTCGAACGGTGCTTTTCGAGGTTAGCGCACTGTGATCTGAACCGAGGTGAACTGAGTTTGATTCCCTGCCACAGGTAACGTCGGTGGCGGGTGAAATATTCACCCGTCCTGAGCCCCCCAATTCACCAACCGGCATTGACCAGCATGATAAAGTATGGTCAAACAAACCCTCATGGCCAACAACAGTAGAGTGGAGGTCTTCATCCAAAAGTGGATTGACGACAGGCTGTAATTATTATTATTATATCACCAATGTGTGAAAGTTATAAACCTGTGGGATATTAAAATTATGCCATGCATGATTTATTATTTGTCTATAACTTGTTCCTATCGCATTAATACATTTCTTCACCGAGCATGTGCAATGGAGCACACACACATACTCAAGACAAAGATCCCCCACGTAGCCAACAGAGACTTGCGTGGCAAGTGCTGTTAGCGAGCACCTAATGAAGGCCAAGCCTGGTGCACGAGGGGGCGATGTGGCCAGAACCATTCCTCCGTCTCCGCAGTGCCAATGTTTACACGTGACACAAAATACTCATTGTAACGCAGAGACAACCTCGGTGAGGACGAGGACCGGTTCAAACATTCCCCCCCGCAGTTGAGCGGGAATTGAACTTGGATCACGGTGTTCTAATCACTGCGCCACCACTCCAACGTGCACATATGGTCGCGCGCACGCACGCACACAAACGTGCATTCGCATTGTTATCAAACGAAAAGGTCCCAGTCACGTGTCGTGACCTACCTATTGATAGGCCGGCGTTTCCGATAAATGATGGCTCGGACACGAGAAGTCGAGGCTCGCTGCGCGTGGTGCAGCTGGTAATTTGGTAACAAATCTCCGGGGCTGCAGATAAGAAGAGCCCTCCACTCGGTGTAACTTTCACGCTATCTGAGTGTGCTCCGTGGCCTCGGGGTCATCGGATTATCTTGAGCGAGGGCACAAGAGCGACACTTGTTTTTGCCGATCAGTGGGGGGGGGGGGGGGTTCAAGAAAGAAAGAAATAAAGGGAGAGAAAAAAAAACCTCTCCCCATTGTTCCGTCACGTGAATGCGACGGCACAAGCACTTTTTTTTTTAAGTTGCACTCGGTAGAGTAGCGGCAAGCAACCAAGATAAGCAGTCGTGATTCATATGCACTTCAGATTGTACACTGTTACATTAATTATGCTCTTACTCTTTGGTTCTTTCGGTAAAGTCACGTATAAAGAGAAAATAAAAAATTAAATACTAGCATACGACGTTTCGATTGCAACACAAGCAATCATCATCAGGTATAAATGAAATAGAAACACATATCTAGTATACTTAGAAATGTAATACAACAGAGAGTCGGATAACAGAACAGTCAACACCCTACCTGGTTGATTACGTTCTTCCTGAGAATGCTAAATTTTAGAGAGAGATAAAACACAGCACCAGGGACATACAGAAAGACACATAAGTAGAGACAGATATCACAGAGATACATAGAGAGAGAGAGACATACATAGGCACACATTTTTAATTTATTATTTTCTCTTTATACGTGACTTTACCGAAAGAACCAATGAGTAATTCCTGCAGTCACGAAAGCTCCAAATTAATTATGCTCTTGTTTAAAAAAAAAAATTAAGCTGCCCACTTGCGACCAAATCACTTGCAATATTCTCGCCTCTTGTCCGGTTTACTTTGAACCTGTCTGCGTGACTTTACCGAAAGACCCAAAGAATAGGGTTTCGGAAGCTAAGCAGGCATTTGAGCCCGGATGATATTGCTTGTTGTTTATTGCAGACTGCGAGCCGACGCTGTTGTACCGTACTTCTATGCTCCCGCTTCTATGTTTTTCCCTCCTTCACCAACCGGCGCCGATCACGTGGTGAAGTGTAGTCAACTAGCTCTCATGACCCGCAAGCTTTGTGGAGGTCCTCATTATCCAGTGGGTTAACAGAATGGCTGTGCACGTACATGTATCTCGTGGGGTGGGAATAACGGTGGGATAGTCGCAATCAACTGATCATCTTGCCACGGTGGACAAAATGAGTAACACTTTTTGGTTGGGGGAAAAATATTTATCTTATTGGAAGACCCACCTCTGCCATAGGCACGTGGGATTTCCACCACTGACTGAGAGCTGTAAGCAGAAGATGAGCACAGGCCCACACTCACTTGACCAGAAGACTGCTGAGACTTTCGCTGTATTAATGTGTGTACTGAATACATTATTAAAAGCGTTTCAGTGATGTTTTTGACGTTTTGCACACACGTGATGTGAAAGCGTTCTCATTTTTGGCGTCTTTTTTTCTCCCAATTATATTCCAATTGTGCTATTGGCATCGCGATGTCACAAGGCGGAGAGATTTCCATTTGTAATTTTCTGCAGAAAGCACTTTTAGCATCACCTTACGTTAGGGGACGGTCTCTTGAAGGGTGATGTCACGGAATTTCTTCTGAGGATGCTTTCAATTGTCTCTTATTCACTCTGGGGCGTGCTGCACAATCCCACACGCCCTGCTCGAGAGGGATTCATTGAATGGCAAGTCAAACCAACCGACTTTTAGTCGTCAAGAGTTGGCAAAACTGCTGCATCAAGTGGAAACCAAATCGAATGTTGGGATTTTTTTGGAGCAGCCATTGGGTGACCATGCTGAAATGACACTTGAGAACCTGGTTTAATATTGAGCCATTATCTGGATTTTAGTACTCTGTCCCTCCAGGTCACTATTATCCCTCTTGGCCACCTTCTTTCGGCAAACAGCACGTGCAATGACATCAGCATTCAGTAAAATAACATCTTGTTCTCACAATGTATAAATAGCTCAGCTACGTGTGTTCAGAGTATGCACTGATTGTAAAACTCTCTTCCCGGTAGGCACATTGGCATGCTGCTTTTTCATTATCAAGCTCAGTTTTTTTTTTATATATAAAGGCAGCCTAACCTGATCTCGTTCACCTGTTTATTCCTTCACTGTGATCCTGGTTCACCTTCGATAACGTACCGCTAGGCATACATACATTGACGTGTTTCTCCAATTGTGTCTCTCCGACAGATGTCTTCAATTCCTTTAGTAGGTATGTATGTTGAACTTCTTTTCACCGTACGTAGACAACCGTGATAATCGGATGTGCCGGAGAAGGGCAACACACTAACACACAAACATGAGTTTGTGTTAACCTCGTTGGCGCATTCATTATTTTTTGCTCATTTATCTAGAACCCCGCATTTGCAGCTTCATTAAATTCTTGAGAAAAACATATCCCCTTTAAGTGATTTCCATTGGTTGCTTTAATGACTATCAGCTCGTGTGCCGGAGCCAGATGGATCATTGCCTCGCGTGACCGTGAGGGATTGGCGACAGCTTGCCAGGGAAACTTTCAGCCAGCAGTGGATAGTCAATGATTGACGCTGCGGCTGCTGCCGCTGATAGTGACGACGATGACGACGACGACGACTTAACAAAAAATCATTCATACAACTATCGTTCTGTTCCTTGCACGTGTGTGTAAAATATATATAATCACAATCGCTCTCGCTCCGTGGAGCTGCGGGCAGACAGGCACACGCACCGTGCATGTGCCGTCGCCTCTGTTCTCCGCGATCCAAACGTAGCAAAGCACCAGAGAGAGATCCATTACAAAGGGCCCATGCACGCAACGCTTTCCCCAGATACCGCGAATATTGATTACGGGTATTTTTGGGCTTTCCCCCCCCCCCCCTTTCACCCAGAGCACCCCCCCCCCCACCCATTACAATATTCACCCAACTCCGATTTAAAATTCTGACCTCACACAGTTTTGGCTTACACAGCTCTCTTGTTTGTGATGCAGGAGAGACCAGGGCCATCACTTAACGCCATCTAAAAGGGGTCTCCTGCCTTTATATCCTCCCCCTCCTCCAGCAACAACCTCCTCGTTATTGTCTCGTGTGATCTGTCTCAATATGCCGGTAGCTGGCAAGCAGCGCTCAGCCCCAGTCACGCCCAGATGGTCAGGCGATTAGAGAGGCAACAGCTCATATGCCGTGGGGCATCAAACGTCCGCGGCTGTTGGGCAAAAACCTTGCAGATTTCTTCTGTTTGTTATAATATATACACACACGCGCGCGTGTACACACTGTGTATATAGCCATTGCGCAAGTTTAGAGATGTCACATTGATGGCCGGGAAGAGTTAAGTGGGCTTGTGAAGGACACTTTGCCACAAGGGGTGATGGCCGTTGCTCCAGACTGTTGGTGGAGTGGAAACCAAAGGTGGGAGCCGATCCGAGAGGACGCCTAGCGTGGAGACGGAGCGACGGAAGCCACTCGTGTGCAGGTGCAAGGTGGATTGTTGCGTCGCAGAACAATGACAGATTGCGGAGGGCTGCATCCAGCAGTGGATAGAACATCACTGATGATGATGATGATGGCGAAACTTTATTAAATTAAATTAGAAATATTCTCAGCGAACAATAATTAGTCCACTTAATGTCTGTGAAACTCACACAATAGTAACGTCAATTGTTTACCCATGTAGAACTCGGTTACTTGTTTTCTGGCTGAGTCCTGGATTGAGATGTTTGGCCAATTCCATGTATGAGTTTAACGACTGCAGATTTACCGATGACAAACTGCAGTCATTAATGCAGCCAATATAAATAAATTTAGAGGCTATTATCAATTAAGTAAATGAGGACATTGTCTGGCTCAACATGTATGACAAAAGTAATGTACAACGAGTGCATTAAATTAAAGACTACAATTGTTAGAGGCGTCAACATTGTGAAATAAAGAGGCAAACACGACAGCGGAAAATGAAACTGATCATGAAAAGCAATCTTCAAAAAAGTGCATATTATTCTGCAATGACATAGGAATCAGATACGTGGTCACGTGCCTTGAAAATGGAACAAACGCTGATGCATCGTGGGAATTACACTGAGTAAGAAAAATGAAAACACATGGATCAGAGAACACGCGCAGGTTAGACATTGTCTTGACTGTTGGGCAATGTGGACGTCGCCCGACGGAATGATGGCCGATGGGTGAGACTGGTGAAAGAATGTCAGCCAAAGGAGGCAACGCAACCAAGGTGATGAGCACGGCAGAGATGAAGCAATGAGATGAACTTGTATGAAGGAGCGAGACGGATCAGGTATCGCGAGACTGTGAGGGGTGGCATCGGAGTGGAGTGTCGATCGTCCGGCAGTGGATAGACCATGGCTTCATGTGGGAGGAAGGGCAAAAGCCACCACGCACCCACGTGGCGTGACGCTACGCACTGGCGATTCCTGGCCACCCGCAGCCCTGGTGACCACCCATCTGAGCACTAACAAGGCTCAATCCCCGCTAAACTTCCATGCTCTGATGAGATCGGGTACTTCTTTCGCACCCTACGTGAGCCCAACCGTGCTAATCGGATGTACGGATTGTGATTGTATAAACTCATCCTGGGCTTCCAGCAACAACAAAAACCCAACTATTGTCACGACTCGAGAAGAAGCTCAACTCGTGATGTAAAAACGTCTTAAGCCGCTCTGCTGCGTTCACCGTGTTTGTCTCTGCGCACAGGTGTGTGTGTGTGGGGGGGGGGGGGGTTGTTTCGCCCGCTCTCATTTGAAAGTTAAACATTGCATCTTCTTGGTTCTTTCGGTAAAGTCACGTAGAAGGGAAATAATAAAATAATAAACATAAAACATCTTTTTTTATTTTTATTATTTTTATTATAAAATATTTTTTTATTATAAAATAATTAAAATAAAACATATTTTATTATGTTTTATTTTTATTATTGTATTATTTCCCTTCTACGTGACTTTACCGAAAGAACCAAGAAGATGAATCCCTGCAGTCACGAAAGCTTTAAATCGAAATTTAAAACATTGCAGTTAAATATGGCAACGGCAAAATTGTACTTCTGTTGACGCGCTTACGAGGACGCGACTGGGTGCCCCGCTCGACTTTTAACGCACCGCGGGAGGAGGATGACGCGTCGTTCATCAATTTGTCATGAGCGCGGTGTCTGGCTGGTCGCGCGTTTTAGCCGATACATTTTTTGTTGTTGTTGCCGGAGCGCCGGGGTGGGAAGAGCTTAACTCTTCATCGTCGGCTACACACCCTGGAGTTGTCGCGAGTCACCTTTCATCTCTTGTTGGTATTATTATTGTTGTTGCTGTTGGCCGATTATTTGTAAATATACACGTTGATTTATTTACGACTTACATACCAAGTTCCCCGAGTGAACTCGTGTCGAGGTATCGGATATCCGCACGTGGAAAACGAGAGTATTTTTGGGTTGGCTTTTGTTTGTGTGTGTGGATTATTCATGAGAACAAAATTTGATCCGAACAGGATTGTATATTGTTGCATCTTCTAAGCCCGCTATGTGCTAAAAATACATTTGTCTCCGGACTTGTGTTTCTCGTTTAAATACAACGCCGGCAAAAAAATGTACATCCTTCTAAATCGCTTTTCTTATATCTATGGGACCCCCTTTTGCCAGGATCAAGATGATTTTAAAAAAGAGACTTTATCCTTTCTTGCAATAAATACGGGCGTTATCATCTTGATGCTATAACACCTCCGATTAGAACGGTTGGCTACGTACGGTTCGAAAGAAGTTCAACATACCTACAAAAAGGGGCACATGGATATAACTGCTGAACCAGGCCTATGAATAATCTGGCTTTTGCATTGTCCTTGTCCTGTTTGCCTTTTGGTGGCTTTTCGTCCATAGCATGGGTGAGACAAGACCATAAAGGAGGTTGTCTCTGATGGTGGGGACAATCAGGTTTAAGGACAATTTGTTTGCATGTTTTACCAAAAGTATGTGTGGGTTATTGCAGACTTGCTGCTTTGTAATAGGTGTCTATTTGGTGTTTGAATATCTTGACACCTCGATTTAAAGCTTTCGTGACTGCAGGGATTCATATTCTTGGTTCTTTCGGTAAAGTCACGTAGAAGGGATTTCACACATGATGACGATTGCTTGCGTTACAGTGGAAACGTAGTGAGAATTTGTATTGTTTTATATTAATATTATTTTATTATTTCCCTTCTATGTGACTTTACCGAAAGAACCAAGAATATCTTGACACCTGTATTTATTTCCAGAATCGGTAAAGCATTTTATTTGTATCACATGATGGGGTTCTTTTCACTTACCTCACCACACTCATCAGTGCAGTTTGATGAAGGCCGGTCGCATAGACATACGGTACAACATTGGATTGTGTCGCACTGTACCCCCCCCCCCCCCCACCACCACCACCACCCCCTACTGCCCACAACGTAGCCCCCCGCGCAACTTGCCTATGACAACAATCGGGGCGTACATGCTGGTCGCACGTGCAAGCACTCGGTGTCCAGGCCGAAAACCTGCTTAGCTTCACGATATCCCGTCAGTAGTTGGGCTATGAGGCTCGTCTCGCGACGATGATTTTGGAGTCGCGCTTGAAGCAGAACCTCCTGCCACGGCAGTGTGTGAGGTGGGGGCCTTTGGCTCGGCTGAACCCACCGTGCGTTGATGTTTCACTGGTCGCAACTCGCGGCTTTCAAGTGATAAACACTCCCCCCCCCCCCCCGCAGAAAGGGGGAGGTCTTTGACTGGCATCCACCCCGCATAGATTTTTTTTTGTTTTGTTTGGCTATATTTTTTACTTTCTCTTTTTTGTAAAATAAAAAAAATGCCCCTATTTGTTCTCTTTCACCCAGAGCAGCACTTCAAAGTGGACGCTTCAGAGGGAAGAGAGAAGTGCATGTTCCATTTTGTATTTTTCTCTTTCCTCTTCCGTGTCATTTTTTTTTTCACCCTCTTCTTTTCCCTCCTTTTTGCCACTTTAAAATATATTTTTCTGACGGGGCATCTCGCGGTGGCTTTTGCCCGCGCCTTCCTCTCTCTCTCTCGCACGCTCGCAGAGGCATGCAGATGGAATGCCTCCAAGCGGCGGTGGTCGATGTTGCGACGAAAAAAAGCCTCGAACGTTTCCTGCGCTCGGCTCCGCGTGCTACTTTCATCGCCGCCGCCTTCACTGTCGCTTACCCCGCTCCGGCAGTCCGCTGGGGTTGATTTAACGGCACGCGTAAAAATGTGTCCGAGAGGGCACGTCACTCCCATCGTAACCATTGCGCGTGCGCGCCACGTGGCCAGCACGTCGCCTTTGGAGCGCGCTCTAAGCCTCCGTCGTCAAGCCACCAAGCTTGACAGGAGCTGACCCGCGTGGCTGCACTCCTCGGCCACGGTGGCCCTTCTTGTTTTTTTTGTAGGCCCGTCAAATTCATCTCATGAAACCTACCCCGATGTATCTCGCCCTCACCGAGCATGCGATTATTGTCAGGATGCACCCGCAGCACATGCTGTCGGTATATTCGTTCATCGCCAACGCGAGATGACGTTGGCGATGGCATTTCCACCGTACACAATTGTCTATTCTGCTCTAGCTCTCACCCCGTGTATCAAGAAAGGCTGCTACGCCTATCGCTTAATGTACTTATGTTTGCCCTAACGTTTTATGACTTGACTGTACGGATTTATCAGGGGAGGGTGGGGTGGGCTCAGCCCCCTCCTGCCCCACCACTGCTGGGCTGTTTCGACTGCTCCCGACCGCCCATTCTTCATCCCTTTCATCCAGGGCCCTGGAACGTGAGCAAGTGGCTGAGCCGAGAGAGGGGGTTGAGACAGACAGAGAGAGAGAGAGGAGAATCGTGGCCGCTGCGCGCTTTGCGGCCGTGCCGCGGTGTTTCGGGCTTCAGAGTCAATTAAATGTATCTGCGGCCGCCCCATCGGGGGAGGCGGTTCAAGACAGCCGCTTTAACGTCACGGGTGATGCACGCTGCCACGGAGGCCCCGGACCGAGGCTGAGGTTGATACATTCCGACAAGATAGACACTCAATAGCTGGAAGTGAGCTTTTAGTTGATTCAGCATTCGGAGGCACGTGGCAGTGCTGACCAAGGGTGCACAGCGGTGCTCGTACACTTCCTAAACGTCGGGTGGATCGTTCCATAATCAATGCTTCCACCTGCACGCCCTACACGAGCCCTTGTGTGGGTGCAGATGCTCTGGCTCTTACGAGCGGAATGTTCCTAGCAGTCAGAGGGGTGTTTCGGAATCGGATCCTTGCAATTAAAACGTTGCTGTTAATAGAGTCATTTTGTTTTAGTTTGTTGTTCTTCCCCGACACCTCCGATTGACATTGTTGGCTTCGTACGGTGTGAAAGAAGTTCAACATACAGCCATGTCAACGCTCCCAGAGTGTCGTGGTGGACCATTCTGGCTCACACAATTGGTTAGTCACCTTCAGTTTCGATTTAAAGCTTTCGTGACTGCAGGGATTCATCTTCTTGGTTCTTTCGGTAAAGTCACGTAGAAGGGAAGTAATAAAATAATAAAAATAAAACATAATAAAATAATTATCACGACGTTTCGGCCACAACGCAAGCAGCCGTCTTCAGGTGAAGAATGAAACACCATCATAACTTCCATGAAAAATTCTAAACACATTTTTGTTTTGTCTGCCAGCCTGTTGGGCCTTCCAGGCATATGTTACCCAGCAGTAAATGTATAGATACGCAAGCTCTGGAGCGGTTTTCATTCTTCTGTGGCTCATCAGTTGGGTCAGGCCTGCTAGCCAAATACTGCTGCTGTACTAGATGTTATTGGTAAGTGCCCACTCTCAACACCGTGGTCCAGTAATGGGATCAATTCATAATCCTCAATGGGTTTATGCAAATCCAAGCGTGGAGCAAGTCATAATTTATGGCTGTGCTTTCCCAAATGCCCTGCAATCGGGGAAATATTCATCACCGCACAGAAATGTGTACAAAACCGCCCAGCCTTTGTGCATTATGCAAAAATTAAAACATCAGCAGTTCCTGAAGATGTGCACTGTAGTCATCTTGTCTTCGGTCACCATCAAAATACATTTGAGCAAATGTGACCAACTTCTCAAATGTATTTTGTTTGTGACTTAAGACCAGAGGGCCTTAATGCAGTTCTTCACGAACTTTTGATGGTTTTTGCAGAATCTACATCAGTCCTTTTTGCATGTGTTATTTGAAACGGACTGCGCTATTTTTATGGTATGATGGCGTTTACTCGCCATTTACAGTTTAAATTATGTTCATCGCATGGCAGGCTAAGGCAATATTTATAGTTCTCACAGCTGTTTTTTATGCCAAATGAAGCATTAAAACAAACAAATAAAATGTGACTTGTGTTTGTACAGCCTTTGGTGGTAGGGCCAAGCCCATACATTTTCTGATAAAACGCAGTTTAAACGGACTTTAATCACAGCAGCGGAAAAGCCACATTCAACCCCAGATTCGAACCCAAGTTCTCAGTGTCGCATGCTCTGATCCCTGAGCCACAAGAGCACCACGCATTGCACATTCCACCAGAAGCTTGGCAGATGTTGTCCCCTTCAATTTATTTGGCAGTGAAAATTTCTCGGTTGAAATGGGATAATATTTATTCATGATTTATTATAAAATCTTTACGCAGGATAACAACATTAAACTGCAGACAACTTGTTTATGAGTGGCCCTACGTGTTTTATTGAATATCTCTGCAGACGAGTTTTTGCTGCTCGATTTGTTTATAAGGAGGCTTTTTTTGTTTTTTTTATTGAGCGTGTTTATATGTGTATGATCAATGGAAACCACTTGTTTTATGATGAACATGGGCTTATGGAGGGGCATTTAAAAAGGCCATCTGATGCAGCACTCTGCAAATAAAGACGTAGCTTTGTCACATCATTCACGGGATGCCCTCGTGTTCTGGCAATCAAGGCTCAAATTTTTAAAAAAATAATCTTCATTGACAAACAATGAAACAAAAACCTTTAGACACCGAAGGGTGGAATGATTTAATCGATTCATTGAGTCGCATAAATGATTAAACTGACGATACGTGCATAAAAATAAATTATGCTTCATATGTATTTTCTACGTAGTATATTGAAGTCACTACTGCAGCAAATGGAAGCGCTACCATTACAAAAATAATGAATCGATGCTTAAATCGAATAATGGGCCGTTAATGCTGACACTTCAGAAAATCACAGTAGGGTGGTGGAGAATTATTCAAGCACTGTTCGACGCATGATTAGCACGATTGGCTACGTACGGTGCGAAAGAAGTTCAACATATACACGTACGTGTGGGTTATCCCACACAAAGCCAAACACTCATTTGTGGATCTGGCCAAACATCCCAATGAACGAGGACACTTATGAATTAAAACCTTGATACCCAATGAGGTTTTTCTGTGTAAATAAATTAAAATAGTATCAACCTGCAATGCAAATCAGTGGCGTGACTAGGTAAGATATCACAATTCACCGACCCTAGCATACCCCCAGCAATTCCATGAATGCTTGAAATTCAGTCGCGATTCCACTCAATAATCGATTCTTTATTTAACACGATAGGACATTCAGCAAAATCCATTTATGGTCTGTATTCCCCCCCTCCCCTCCCACCTTTACCAACTTGCACCAACCAACGGGGTGAAGTATGGTCTCATAGCACTCATGACTGACATTGTGGGGAAGGTGTTCATCCAGCTGTGGCTTGACAACATTGAATGTAGATGTACATAGGGCTATTCATCTAGCAGTGGAGTGACACAGGGCTTATTTAATAATCTGCATCTCCCCTCCCCGAATAATAATTGAAAAAACCCATAATAAACTAAACTAAAAAATATATATTTGTATTTTACCAAGTAAGGTCCACTGAGCCATATACTGTAGCTCTTTTTTTTCAGAAGCGACCTGGCCAAGGATGATCGCTCAACAAAGTAGCTTATTACGTGGAAATGTATTAGCAACCAAATACTATAAACGCGACCTTGTGGGTAATTTAAGGCCAGTACTATAGCAACAACAACAAAACAAATCTGTAATTGATTTTTTCTTCTTCTAATCCTTTGACAAATATGCCCAGATGAAAGGTAAATAAATCTTTAGTCGCTTTAATTTGCCGCGCCTGTCTTGTTCCTGCTTGTATCCCAGGTAGGCTTGGCGGAGTACAAACACTGCCACGCTGCCAGCCTTTGGAGGAGCCCCATCTCTGAAGGCGCCCGCAGCTCCTTCGCCGCATTAATTACTTCCCTAATCCCTCGTTTTCGAAAAGAAATAAAATAACCGGAAGAAAAGGAAGAAAAAAATCCACACTCATCGCTCGCCCACCAAATATCTATCAATACAAGCTCTGTTTTAATTAAGCAATTAACAGAATATTAAGGGAGAGGCAGGGGTGGGGGTGGAGGGAGGGAGGGTTTTTCGGGACTGTATCTTTAGCTGGTTATGCAATTAAAATGAACGTTGAATAATTCATCAAGGGCCACACTGAGTTTCGTTTGGCAAACTCATTCAATTTTCATGCCCGCCGTTTCGGTTGTCCCCGCCGTGTCGTGTTTCGCTTTGCGTCGTTGCGGCCGCATACGAGAAACTTCTTCCAGTCGGGGATTTTTTTTCGCGTTGGCGTATCGTGGTTTTTACCTTCTCCCTCCCCCTACCCGTAAAGATGACACGAAAATGTTGCGACTATTTGTTTCTCTGTCTCTCATTGCCACGATTTCCACCTCCAATTTTGTGTTTGCTTCATTTGCTCGAATTATTTTTGTTTTATTGCGTTTTGCCAACTCGGTGTGACCCAGGTCACATTTTACAAATGAGAATGTCCTGGCCCCTTCTTGGGTTCTCGCTTGCTTTAAGCAAATACATTTGAACTTCAACTGGATTATTATGTTAAGGAAATGCCCTCTAGCCGTACGAGTGTTGTTTGTCCACTGGGAGCCCTATGCAGAAATGTTTTGAGGGTCCCCCCCTCCCCCTTATATTTGATAAATATGCTTGTGAGATGACGGAAGAGATACAGACAAGAGATACCATTGTAGCGAAAGAAGATAAATGTGCGCTCAAAGCAGGGGTGTTGTGAGATGAGAGAAGAAATAAGCAGATCGAGAAAGAGATGTGAAAACTTAATGGGATATTTATTTTAGTTTGCTTGCTATGTTCATTAGGATTTGCATTTGAGCTGATATGTGATGCGCCCATTGTTTTTGTTTACTGAATCTGGGGCCCTTGAGCCATTTAGGGTCCTACGCTTTGCCTTGGTTTGCTTGAGCCTACCACCGCAACTGCCATGTAGAATTGTAGAGCAAAAATGTTCGATTAGAAAAAAATGTATTTCACACAAACTGGAGGTCCTGCTTTTCATGGGTTAGGCTCATTAGCAAAAGAGGCGATCGCTCGTTTGGTAACATTGGGCCACAATTATGGGTACTTGTTTTTTTTTATTCCCATCAAAATAAATAGCACTCGGCACGTTTTTTTTCATTTATAACATCAACGCTTAGATCCGCAACGCGTT
Organism: Lampetra planeri; assembly: GCF_965212315.1. Lineage (NCBI taxonomy): Eukaryota > Metazoa > Chordata > Hyperoartia > Petromyzontiformes > Petromyzontidae > Lampetra > Lampetra planeri. Next base: position 9,003,553 of record NC_136121.1, on the reverse strand, counting down.
CACAAGCCGGAAGAAAACGTTATCGTAGCCTGGGTTCCAGTGCAGTAATTGCATCCCCGCCAATGCGCACGTGTAGACCAATAAAGTTGTGGGCGACGATGTGCTCTGCAACGCCCTTACATAATTCTCTAGTCAGCAAAGGAAGCTGGCGTGGCGTAGCGGTTAGCGCGTTGGACCTGCAATCCACACATCAGTCTCCCGGTGTGGCACTTAACACAATGGGGCAAGTTTCTCAAATCCGCCCCTGCCTCTGTCCTCCCAGCGGTATAAACGGGTTCACCACATAGTAGCAGGTTTTTACCCTTTAAACTGATACAAAAACTGACACCTTTATACAAGGCATCATGTTTGCAATAACCACAACACAAGCAGTCAAAATGCAAACGGAAAGAAAACAACTCTGATAATGATATGCAGTGTCCTTGAAGTTGATTGGTCCACACCCGACACAGCTTTTCTTAGAGCCTAGTCTCCATTGGTGTTGGACCAGATGGCGTCATCTGGTCCAACACCAATGGATGACGCCATCTGGTCCAACACCAATGGAGACTAGGCTCTAAGAAAAGCTGATGGCGTCATCTGGTCCAACACCAATGGAGACTAGGCTCTAAGAAAAGCTGTCTCGGGTGTGGACCAATCAACTTCAAGGACCGTGCACATCATTATCAGAGTTGTTTTCTTTTTGTTTGCATTTTGACTGCTTGTGTTGTGGTTATTGCAAACATGATGCCTTGTATAAAGGTGTCAGTTTTTGTACCAGTGTAAAGGGTAAAAACCTGCTACTATATTTTGCCACTGGTAAAGGAGATGTCTCATATGGTTCACCACAGTCGATTGGCAGGTCACGTGCAGTGGGGTAAAGCGTCGTTACTCCGACATCTTCCAAGACATCTGCCCAGTTTGGAAGAGTAGGCCAAAGTCTATCTGGTGGGGCTGTCCAGAGCGTCTTCTGGTGGAGGCCATTCCGCCAACGGTAACGTGAAAATTCAATGCGCAGGGCTGCACCTTTACCTTTGTACTACTCAGCAATACAATAGGCACGAGACTCATCTTCAAGGGTCCAGGAATTGATCGCTTTTCACCCTTTTTGGCTAAGATCAGGTGCAGTGTCTGTTCTCATCCGTTTAATATCTGATACAGACCACATTGTGGTACCTTACATGAAATAGATGTTTTTTTTGTGGGACAGGGGGATGAAATAGGGGCTTACTCCATCCACTCCGTCCACTCAGCCTGGACTTGCAGTGCTTCCCCGCTTGAGGAGGGAAAACATTAAAAAAAGAGTCCAGCATATGGGGTATTTCGTCAATGTTTGATGAGGGAACACGGCTAACTTTGGGAAAACTAACAGATAACAAGTAAAAAACTCGAACTCCAAGCAAGAGAGATGATAAATCTACTTGCCCTGGTGCATCCTACAGACTCCTCATTGCGCAGGTGGTGGGTGCCTCACACTCACTCCTCCTCCTCGATGTGTCAGTGTGTGTGTGTCAGTGTGTGTCAGTGTGTGTGTGTCAGTGTGTGTGTCAGTGTGTGTGTCAGTCTGTGTGTGTGTAGCGGTTTGCGTACCGCTGCGCTACGAACCCGGCGACCCGAGTTCGATTCCCGCTCACGGCCATCACCAGTGACGATTATCTGAACCGGTCCTGGGCCTCCCCTAGGTCGACTCAGCCTCAAATGAGTACCTGGTGTGGTGTGTAAACATCGTCACTTGGGAGACAAAGGCGGCCGGGCGTGGTTGCTGGCCACCCACCCCTTAGTGTGCCGTGCCGGCCTTCATAGGTGCTCGCTAACAGCACTTGCCCCAACAGTCTGTTAAAGCTATACGGGGGATCTTTGTCTTTGTGTCAACCACACCCAGCAATTACCCGTCGCCTTACCTCAGCCGCAGCTGTTGCGAGGTTTGAACAAAAGGAGTAGATCGGGCCACTGGCGCTGTGTGTTATTAAAAACAAAAAAGTACAACTCATGGAAATAAATGTAATCTGTAAAATGTAAGGACTGAATGCAGTCTTCATATATATATGTACACGGACCTCCTAATACCTCATCCCACTCGTCGAGCAAAGATAAAAAACACGTAGGGCCTTGATATTTGGTTGCACGAATGCATTTAGGGTTTGGCGGACAGGTGTTAGGTCGAGAGAAGCTACATGTGACTTTTACACCTCCACATTACAATCGGCTACTGTGAACACTCAGCGCACATGCCACAAGTATTGGCCGTTTAAAGAGAAACATGTTTTGAAAAATGGTAAAAAAAAAAAATACGTCAACTTCGTCCAACAGCGGATTGACAAAGGTGATGTAAAAGTAAAAAAATAAGTTTTTAAAAAATTGGTAAGTACCTTTGCACCAAAAATCATGAGTGCCTCCTTCACCCCGCACCTCCACTTAGCACGGTTTGATTATGTACGGTGCGAAAGAATTTCAGCATACACACACACCACATCCACATTATTGGTTCTTTCGGTAAAGTCACGTAAATAGAAAATAAAATAAAAGTAATAAAACATTTTTTTATATTTTACGTAGATTTTTTATAAAAAAAAATTATCTACGTGACTTAACCGAAAGAACCAAGAATATGAATTCCTGCAGTCACGAAAGTTTTAAGTCAAATTTCACACCACATCCAGCCACGCTAGTGAGTGTTGCGCTGTCATCTCAGGTGTTGTGCTCGTCAACCACCTCGCGGGTGAGCTGACCCAGAGAAGTTGTGTGGGGGGGGGGTTTCTTCTGCGCATTACATCTGATCCTTTCGCCCTCTCAATCTCACCCACTGCTCCATTCACTTGCACGCCAGGCATAGGGTGGCACGTGAAGTTTCGCGAGTAACGCAAGCGCGCTACGTTGTACGTAGACTCCGCGTATCGTGTCCGATGCCTGCTCGGCAAGTGGTCCGCGAGGGCGAAAAAAAAGTGTTAATTGGTCTTCTTGGTTCTTTCGGTAAAGTCACGTAGAAGGAAAATAATAAAATAATAAAAATAAAACATAATAAAATAAGATAATTCTCACGACGTTTCGGCCACAACGCAAGCAGCCGTCCTCTTCTACGTGACTTTACCGAAAGAACCAAGAAGATGAATCCCTGCAGTCACGAAAGCTTTACATCGAAATTGTGTTAATTGGCTTTGATGTCGATCCACGGACCGGAGAAATGGCGCTGCTCATCCAAGACACGTTACAAAATTAATGTCCATTGCCAATGAATAAGGGATAAGAAAAAGTTGAAGTTTGCGGCGCCGGAATGTTGTTTGGGAGAACGCTGTTGTGTCACACTGCTGTCGAATCCGTCCGGCCTTGCTGCAAGAGAAACGCGGATAACAAGAGGCAATTGCCCCCCAAGCTACCACGGCTTTGACAATAAAGCAACTCCTCTGCCCAGAGTTGCAAACGTAGAGCAACAGGTGTCAGCTGAAATGCGTAATTAAAGACGTGCCCACTCTGGGTTTGTACCTAAGAAAGCGGCGAGTGGTACGCAATTACATCGGCTCCAGCGGTGCCCTTTGGGATAAATTCGTAGAAAAAATCCTGACCACATTTCTCTCGTCCCTTTCTCATTAATTCGACTTCGTTGTGAGCGTTTAACTGTAATCAAAGGTCACACGCAGAATGGATTGGGCTCGGGGAGGTATTTAATAGACCCAACACTGGATTGGAGTGAATTAGCAACGGCGCAGGCTTTAAAGGAACAGCGTGCCGAGGGTGAACAAGTTAAATTTACGAGGCACGGTTTTTTAGAGATTAAGAATGTTATCTGTGGTATGTTAATGCTACTTATGCTCCCGTATGCGGTGTAGACACTGCATAGGGTATCCATGATGATACAATCCGTTTATACAAAAGTATAATTAGATCGAAATTTGAACTGCATGGTTGAATGGTTCGGGGTTGTGTGACAGATGAAGTGTTTGCCAACGAAAAAAAAAACGTCTGTTATGAAAAAAAAAGCTTGAGTGATCTTCAACAGCGCAAAACAGCACAGAAGTGTTGGACACGCTCGCCGCCGAGGTGCTTTCGAACATCTGGGACTTTCTCTCAAACCTCCGTGCGATGTGCGTCACCGGCACCACGGTGGACACGTGTAAGACTGGAGAGCTGAGACTCGTAGTATATAATCTTCAGCCTACCACGTGTGTGCGTGTGCGTGTGTGGTTTTATCGACTCGGCTCAAATTTGTTCAACTATTATGATTCATTAATCATCGATTAGACCTCTACGGACACCGTGCATTTATACTGCGTCTCAGTGATGATGTTATTTGAGGAACACATCCTGGCAAATCACATGCACAACCAAAACCCACGTATCCGTTGCTTTGGTTGCATCTGCATGCATGATCAGACACGAAGGGTTAACGCGCATGTATCTCCACCCCCCCCCCCCTTCTCGACAACCTTTTAAGCGGCTGTTGCTGCTCTTCTGTAGTGAATCCCAAACCACAACCCAAGATCGGATTTCTGCAAAGTGCTTTTTTCTTTACAAGGCTGAATCTTGCTCGGGCTGCTAAAAACTTCCCCGAGATGAGATTAGTTTTCTGACACTATCCTTCCCCCCCCCTTCTCTAAGATCAACCTCGAAAGATTGCCACCTAAGCCCTTTCATGTCGGGCGAGAGATAGTCAGAGCCGAGGCTGGGCCATCATTTATTGATAAGGCCTGAAAGAAAGAAATGTAATGAAATTATCAATGTTCCTGAATTAATTATGAACATGAACAGCAAATTTGAAATCTCTGGAGTCAGGATCTCATTTCCCAGGCAGTTTTAGGGGGTTTGTGTTTCGGCAGGCGAGCCGCAAGGCCCCACACTCGCTCCCATTTCCACCGTCGCGCGCTCGTGGCTGCAACTTTTTGGCATTCCGTGGCCAAAAATCAAGCGGGACAGACCTCAGCCCGCGAGGACGTCACCAGGAAAAGCCCGCGAGAAGTTTCCCCAACAGCCGAGAACTCCGGACTCGTACGTGACGACCGACTACGATCTTTCGGCTGCGGGCAAGCGAGCGTTAGGACAGCGCGATTAATTAAACCCGCGAAGGTGCTTTTGGATTTGTTCTTTTTTTGTTTGGGCTTTTTTGTTAGTTTGCTGTTGTTGTTGTTAAATTTTGCCCGTATCTATCTTATCCCTCCGGGCTGAACGACGCTAGTGGCTACTCGGGCGCGCGTGGGAGATCTCTCGCTCTGCTCGCACGGATCGACGCGGTGCCGGCGACTTGGCTAATCTCTCGCGAGCCCCCGACGGGCTGGAACCTCCTGCGGTGTCACCCCGCGCGCTCGCTCCCCGCGCTCGCTCGCTCGCTCGCTCCCCGCGCTCGCTCGCTCGCTCCCCGCGCGCGCTCGCTCGCTGAGCCCGCGCCGCGTTCGCTGATTTATCGATTCGCTCGTGCCCCAGGCACGCTGCCTCGCCCCGCCAGGCGGACTGCCTTCCTCTCTCAGGTTTCCGGAGGTAAGTGGAGGAATGACCTGACCCTGTGCTCCGTGTTGTCGCTGCTCGTTGCTCTGTGTTAGTGCATGGAGACGTACAGTGCGTTCCCGCACGCGCGTGTGTGTGTGTATATGTGAAATTGCGCGTGTGTTTTTTTTTTCCGGTTACATTTGGTTCCTCTTATTAAGCTGCTGTGTGACAGGTGTGGCTTGTTTTTTTTTTGCGGCGTAGCAGCACAGATTGACACCGGTAGTGGCTCGCTGTCCGCACGCTGCGCTAATGCAAAAAGTCATTCACTTCTCATGGCTATGCTGCGTCTGTCCCGCATTTGCCGTACCGACCACGGTTTGACGCTGCAATCGTCAACTGTGCAGTTTCTGTTCTCTGTTGGCACGTGGAACATGTAGCCAGATACGAGCAGAAAAACCGGAACAATTACGAAAGTGTCTGTTGGAAAAAAAAAAGATTATGTTAATGCGTGTTTTTATTTTATGAATTTGTCCACGAGATTACAATAATGCTGTGTTAAATATCTTGGGCATAAAGGCTTAATTATAATCCTTTGGCAGGTTTCTATGAGGACCCTGAAATGATGTTCATTACATTCACGGAAGGTGACTCGTGGAGTAATTTACATCGCGGTAACCTCGTTTGCGCTACATCCTTTTGTAACGCGTTGCTCAGAGCAATTTGCTAGGCGCGCCTGGGTTTCGTGTTTTTTTTTTTCTCACAAATTCCCCTAGATGCCCACTTCTTGCTGACAAGAGCTCTGAGCGAATGCGGCTCTCCGGTGACACGTCCGATGTCTCGTAGATGCGCAAATTACAAAAGGCTACACAGTAATGAGGAGACAAAATCGTCGGAGCGCCGCTGCATCCCGAAGCCGCGCTGTAATTTTGTAAAGCTTGACTGAGCTTGACCTCTCCCGCCCGCTTGTCATGTTCTTATTTTATTAGGCCGTGGGATAATGTAACGGATATTGAGACGAGTCTGTGCCGCAAATTTAATTTCGGGGTTCATTAGTTTGTGTTCCTGGGCCCGTTGGACTGTTTATTGTGACGAATTGGTGTCTTGCGAGCTTTGCCTCCGGACTGACGTTTATAAAAGAAAGCAAAGGAAGTTGAGGGGGGGGGAGGGGGGTGGCGAGGGGGGTGTAGAGGCGGGGAGAGTAAAAAAAAACACTACCCCCAATCTCAGCCCTATGAAACGTGGAAGCCACCAACAGTGTCATCATCCACAATAGAGGTGTTTTTTGGGGTTAGATCGCGTAGATATATAAATGTGTCGTCGTTAAACCCGCCACCACCCGACACAGCCAACCAGTAAGGGTCGCCACTAGTCCAGCACGCCGGTGTGTTGGAGAGCCAAGCCATAACACGCCGGCGTGCTGTACTAGTGACGAGTTGTCACGTTCTGTTCACGTGACAACCCTTAGTAGTTGGCTGTGTCGGGTGGTGGTGGGTTTAACGACAACACATTTATATATTTACGCGATTCATAACCCCCCAAAAAAAGCCTCTATTGTGGATGATATTGGTCGCGAAAGCCTACTGCGTGTTAAAGTGTCATCATCATCGGTGTGACTCGATTTGTCCACCGCAGTGTTGCGTCGAAGGATGTGCCATGCGATCGAATGCGCACTTCTTTGCCATGGCGACGGCATGTGGGAAACCTTCATCTGGCAGTCGAGCGCTCGCGCAAATAACACTGTGCATTGGAAACATGATATCCGTGCATCCGTACTTTGAGTGAAGAAGACCTGACTTTACTGGAGAGTACGAGACAACAGCATGTTGTAATAGTGTTATTATAATTTCTTTTAGTCGTGTTTTGCATCTATGTACATCTAATATAGACACAATATGTATGTATGTGGAACTTCATTCGCACCGTACGTAGCCAACCGTTCGAACTGGAGGTGTGGGGAACGACAACAGACCAATACAATAGTGACTGACATGTAAATTATATTGATGTTCTAGAAGGGCTAGAAGGCTGATATCTGACACACTATTAAAGTCAAGTCTATTATTATAAACAACACATTTCAAACGCCGATTTTTGTTGTTGTCGTTATATGGGCCGCCAAAAATTGCGCCCTGAAAATCGATTGCTTTCATTAATAAGGACATGGTCAGCCCACATTTCTCCACTTATAGAAGTCTCGCGCCAAACTCTTACAAATATGTCATCTCCGTGGTCAGTCAATCAAGTCATTTGTCTCACGTGACACTAAAGCCAAAAAGAAAGCGAGCAAAGCCCGCTCAGTACCGGCTACTAGCAATGCTTACGCGTGAATACCATCATGTAAATGTCAACGTGCACACGATACATTGTGTTTCGTAAAGCACCTTGCCCTTGGGGAAGTGAACTATGGTTTTTGTCGTGATAATAGACTCGCCATAGGAACGTGGAACTTCCACCACTGGCTCAGGGCTGTAAATTATGAGATGAGCACTGCCTGCCTCAAATCTAAATATTGTCGACAACGTTTAAAGCGATGGCTCCTCATTGTATTTTTAAAAATAATTATTGTAAAACAAACAAATAAGGTCATACAAATAGGGGGAGAGGGGGTCTCCCCCTATTTTTTACGCTTAAAGGTTCCGTGAATCTATTTATGTTAGGTACAACGCTAAAACAATAAATACCATACAGTTTTTAACTAGGATGCTTGAATTCGCTAATAATCGGAGGGGAGGAGGGGGGGGAAATGATAGCGTGTGTACGGAGTGTGAAGGTTTTCCGTCCCGTACATGTCGTCTCTGATGGCTTGTGCGCTATCACAACGTCGGGCGCGTTGCGAAGTGGCAACGTTTGCTTTCAGCAGGATCACTTAAAGAGCTGCCCTACCGTGAGACATTGATGTCATTGGCATATAAGGCAGGAGTGCTGAGTTGAATCCCCAGTGTGCTCAGACGCATGCTGTCAGGGCCGCGATAATGGATCATAAATCCATGCATGCTTCGCCAACAATGCGCAGGCGGACGCCATGTTCACATGCACTTGCAAAAAAGACAAAGACAAAGATCCCCCATCTAGCCTTAACAGACTGTTGGGGCAAGTGCTGTTAGCGAGCACCTACGAAGGCCGGCACGGGGGTGTTGTGCCTTTCGTCCCCTGAGCACTGATGTCTCCGCAAAGTACCAGGTACTCATTTAGGGCTGAGTCGACTAAGGGAGGACAAGGATGGGATGAGATAATAGTCGCCGACCACACACACACAAACGCTTCCTAGCATTCGTCCGTGTGTGCGGGTCGGGAGGGGGGGCATGTGTGTGGGTCGGGAGGGGCATGTGTGTGGGTCGGGGGAGGGGGGCATATGTGTGTAGGCCCGTCATGAGAATAGTTGCGGCCCCGGTACAACATTTGGGTCGTCCAGTGCTTCATTGGTGGCTGGAGGTCACTCCATTCCTTTCCTGACTCTGGCACCATCCCTTAGCGTTGCGCGTCAGGCGAGCATTCGTTACTTTCTGTTGGTGTCAAACTTTCCCGCTGCTTATCGTGAGCTCGCTCGCGTTCACCAGATATGGATTTGTGTCGCTTCGTGTACTCGTAAAATGAGGTGTGAATAAAATAAATAAATTTTATTTACTTTTTTTTCATGAGCCCGGGACAGTCCCCATCCCACGTTCCCCCCTCGTGTCACGCCTGCCCGTATGTGTGTGTGTATGTGCGTGTCTGTGTCTTTGTATGTGTGTGTGTACGTGTCTGTGTCTTTGTATGTGTGTGAATGTTTTCGTGTGTGTGCATATTTGTTTTTTATTTTAAATTGCCATTGTGTATGTGTTCGTATCCCCTCTGTGCGTGCGTGTGTGTGCATGCGTGCGTGCATGCTTGTGTGTGCCAGATGCATTTGGGCACTTATGTGCGTGTGTGTGTGCGTGCACATACATCTGTGTGTGCGCGCGTGCATCTGTGTGTGTGTGTGTGCACACATGCATTTGTTGTTGTGGCTGTGTGCACATGCATTTGTGTGTGTGTGTGGGTCCAGGTGCACGCGCGTGTGCTCGTGCACATACATCAGTGTGTGCGCGCACATGCATTGGTTGTGTGCGTGCGTGTGTATGAATGTGGCACACCATCAGAGTATCATATTCGCCCTTCTCAAACATCCATCGCAGGCTGGCAGAGTGCAACCAAGCTAAAGGGTGGCTTGATCCCGTTTCCCCTCCATCTCTGGTCGGACCCTCTGCCCTTTCTTTCGCTCGTGTTACAGGCCCCAGATTCCTCCTCCAGGAAACAAAAAAAAACCCTCCCTCATGGAAAGCAGGATTGATCGGCTTGTGTAGACAATGCAGCTTGCGTCCTCCGCCCTCCCCAGCTTACCCCACCCCTCCCCCCCCATCAATATATAGATTCCTTTTGAGAGGTTCATAATGAGACCATTAACTCATATCATGAGGCCCTGAGCTTTGCCAGAAAGACTGATCTCTCTTTAATGGGCATTTGACTGAGTGTAGCTGCAAGACCTGTAGGGCTGCAGGAAAAAATGCGCATTAACGGAATTGAGGATGAATTCCTGCTAACACGAAGAATTTGAGGTTGTGCCCAAATCGCTATTAACGCTATTAAGCGGTGCGGGGTGGCAGTCGCCAAATTTTTTTTTGAAAAATGGACAACAGACCAAGGGAAATGTTGATACGCTGCCATATCTCCCGCGTCCTGCCTTGCGAAATCAAGGCGTGGAAGGCGGGAGGATATTTAAAAAAAAAATATGTTTTAACCTTCAACCTGTCCACTCTAAAAAAAACGCATGCTGCTATGCACGGCGACACCAGAAATCAATTTTTCTCCTTGTCGGCGCATTTTTAACCTAGCATGCTATCACTGTTCTATATTTTAGCATCAATCAAAGATTTATGGCCATAAAACCAGACGGGCTGTGGTTGCAGAGTCCAAATTGCTTTGAACATGATGTCTTACTGATGTCGACAGAAGTCACGGTTGCTCCAGGAAATGTGCTCAGTATTCTGGAGGATCGGAACAGTTCGTAGGCGGTCTACCCCGGAGATTATTAAACAGGGGACAGGCGCTGGGTGGCACAGCCTCAGCCACTAGCAGCATCTGTTCCTCATCCCATAGATTGTGCGGGTGGAGTGGCGAAGCGGTGGTTAGCGCACCGCGCTACGAAATCCAGCGGCGCTTGAAATCGATTCCCAATCCATGGGCGACGTTTGTGACGAGCGATATCCGAACCTCTCCTAGACACCTAGGATTTGCGGTGTTGGCTACGTACGGTGCAAAGGAAGTTCAACATAGTTTAACACGTGGGCTTTCGCGGCCAATAATAGAGATGTTTGGGTTCAACATACATACATACATCCCCCCATGCCTTCACCAACCCACACTAACCAGCATAGGCGAAGTTTGGCTTCTTGATTTCGAGGGCGGGGGTCAGAGGTTTATTCCTCACATTATAAATCACGGGTGCATATAATACATTTATTGTTGTGTCAATTGTAAACAACTGAAAATAAATTAAATAAGGTGTCCAGTTCGGGAAGGGAGGTGTTGCCTCCCCGTGCCCCCTCCGTCAATGCTGATCTACATAGATAAGTGGTCACGTTGAGAAATGAGCTCAACATGCAAACATTCAAGTAACCGACGTGATATGAAGAGGCCTTCATCCAGCAGTGGATTGTCGAAGTGCTGTGCATTTTCCTGCTGCTTATCGGATGAAGGTTTCATGTTGAGGCACTGCTTCAAAAAAGAAACACTGGTGTTGCATTCCAGGTTCATTCAAACACAAGTGTATGCCAGCTGCCTTGTGGCCCTTAAGGCATTGCTTTGTGAATACGTGCAGTTGAATATAATAAACTAAATTACAGTTTAAATATTATTTTACAAGCATATTATCGTCATTAAAGAACCCACAATACAGTGGGAATTTAAATATGTATTTTTAAACTGGGGTTTTTCCTGTCACGAGGTAAGGAAGATCTCAAGTGAACTTTCATTAAAGTTCATTGAAGCAGCAAATTCATAACTTCGAAAACATTTTTTTAACAGGCTCGTCCAGGTCGTGTGGAGTGCGATCGCGGTGGCTCTGCATGATAACCCTATCGTGCTTCGCGCCATAAACCTGGCAACATTAGTTTGATTCCTGGCCATGACTAACATCAGTGGCGAGTGACATCTGAACAACTGCTCTTCATCAACGCACAGTAACCAGTGTGGCGACCTAAGCACTCGAACAACCCCAATGATCAACAGCACGTGGGATGCCTTCATCCAACTGTCAATTGACATTGTTATTTTCATGTTTTCGCCAGGTTAAGAGAATATTATCCTCAATGCTATGGCACGGAGCGGTTACCACACGCCACTGGTGTTCAACATGTCCAGGCATTGTGTTTATAGCACAGGATGCGAACCAAAGACAACTATCCCCTGTTTAGCCCAATTGACTGTTGCGACAGGTGCTATTGGAGAGCACCTATTAAGGCCAAAACAAAGCATAGCAAGGTGGTGTGGTTAGCACAATGCCTGGCTTCCCTTTATCTCTCCAAAACTGATGTTTACACACCGCACCAGCTACAGTACTCATTGGAGGCTGAGTCAACCTAGGGGAGGCCCAGGACCAGTTCGGATATTCGTCACCGATGTTCGCTGTGAGCGTGAATGGAACTCGGGTCACTGGGTCCATATCACAGTGCCGCTAACCACTGCGCAACTTCTCCCCACAGTATATCTGACACAATAAAGGTCACCGACTAGGCTGAACAGACTCTGAGGGCGCGTGGTGTGAGCGACCACCTATGAAGGCCCTTCACGGCACACTAGGGGTTGAATAGCCAACACCACTCCCGGTGGCCTCTGTCTCCCCACTGCCGATGTTGACACACACACACACACACCAGTTACTCATTCGAGGCTGAGTCAACCTGGGGGGAGGCCCAGGACCGGCTCGAATATATTCGCCACTGTTACGAGTATATCTGTTATTTGTGTAACTGTTATTGTATAAATATTATTTTTATCACTGTTATTCGTATTTCTGACAAAAAAAACATCGGTATAACTGTTATTGTATAAATGTTATTTGTATCACTGTTATTGGTATATGTGACACAAACACATTTGTATAACTGTTATTGGTATAAATGTTATTTTTATAGCTGTTATCGGTATATCCGACACAAACACATTTGTATAACTGTTATTGGTATATCTGGTATTTGTATAGCTGGTATCGCTATATCCGACACAAACACCTGGACACACGCACCAACAGTCTCACATGCAGACGCGCACCCAACACTCCTCCCAGCCCCCCCCCCCCCCCTAGTGCATTGCATCTTGAAGCCTAACCGGGAGCAGCAGTGTTGTTAAACGCGTACGGCTCTGTTGTCAATGCCTCGCTTTATTCTCCACTTCAAAGCGGGCTTCGCGTAGCGCGCGGCGGTTTCAAGGCGACGGCCTCGAGGGCATTTTTTGTTGTTGCCTCTTTTTATACCTCTCGGGTTTCGCCTCGCCCTCGCCGTGCCACGCGCCGCACGCTCTCCGTATGCCACGCGCTCTCTGGGTTCGGGTGCTTCACCACCACCCTCCCCACACCCTCCCTCCTCTCCACCCCCTCCTTGCCCCCCCCCCCACCACCACCACACACACCTCAACCCCATCCAACTCGCACCACGGGGGCAGAGAGCACGAGGGGCAGCCACGGATCTGTCGCCGGGCCTTACCCACCATCTTCGTACGTCCGGAATAAACGTCGAGGATGAACTAAAAGACGGTCACCGCTTCGCGTGCTTCTGCGGCCCGCCTGGCACGCTCTTCCTTCCGATATATTAGGAAGCCACAGAAGCCGTCCACTTTTAAATAATTTAGATTAATTTCTTGAGAACTGCTTTTTGTGTTTAGTTTGTTGTCCTTCCCCATACCTCCGATTATCGCGGTTGTCAACGTCCGGTGCTAAATAAGTTCAACATAAATACATGCATCGTTCGAGACCCAGACATCGCACCTCCTGGCTTTGACATTCCTCGAAGACACTGGTGGAACCATGAGCCAAACCATCATCATCATCAAGAGACCAATGTGAACCACATCTCCTTCATGAATGTGTAGTGAGTCTCTCAGAGACACTAATAGTAGGAGGCACTCTTTATTATAGCCTTCACTGTCACAGGGAATAACGACACTCTGGTCAGGACAGTTAACAAGCTGCCTGACCAACGACGCCGAGGAGGTGAAGAAGGTGATGAAGACTCCTGTAGCACGACGAGTTCCACTCCAAACAACAGCCGCGAGCCTTGCTCGTGGTCTCCCTTTTATCTACCCAGAGTGGCCTCGCTCCGCCCTCGGCCATCAGATCCCCTTCTCTGCCAGCAACCAGCGCTACGCACCATAGTGACCCATTCCATGTCACTACATCACCCCCCCCCCCCCCCGTGAAAAATTCCAACCGTCCCGGCTGACCTCCATACCCCGCGTAGCAGGACAACAACACAACAACAATAATTATCCCGCCCATAAATCGAACAAGAACAATAAATAACCGGAATAGGTAACAATCGCGACACACACGGCCTCCTGACCTCAATCACCTCAACTGGGCCCTGCCAGGGCTGGTGCAATTTAGAGGACGTGCCCAGGGGCACCTGAGGGCAATGCAGCCACGCCTTGTCCCCAGGGTTCTATAGGTTTCCGGATACGCGGAGTCCCACAAGCTTCTTATTGGCGGCTTGCCGTTTGGCCGAATTACCCCAAGACACCTTCCGTGCTTCCGCCAGTCGCTTAAGGGTAAGGAGCATGGTCGTGGGCACAACGGCCCTCTTTTTGTCCAATCCAAGTGTAACTGAGCCTCCATGGGGGGATCACATTCCTTCCCGTACATGAGGAAAAAGGGGCAGAACCATGTTGAGGGGTGAAGGGCCATTCTGTACGTGGCGAGAACACCCGGAACGTGCAAATCTCAATGGGACTGCGCCTCGTTGACCCGTTGGCACAGCATGGACGTGAGAGTCCTGTGCAAGTGCTCTACCGGGGCAACAACCTATGTGGTCACATCACCGGCCTCCCCACAATACACAGCCATTGCGTGGGCCAGAACCGTACCCGCCTGGACCACCGTGGTACCCACGCCGATGTTCAACACCTGTAGGAAGAGTTCCTGGTCCCCCCTTACGATCGTCTGGGCCCCCACCAACGCGAAACCTCGAACCACTCTGTTTGAAGAAATTGCCGCCAGTTGGGTGTATGCTTGAGGGAGCGTCGCCCTGTCCGCTGGGGGGATGGAATCAAATGCCACCAAGGCATCATCATCCAGGGTGGTAGGAAGAGCCCGCAGCGCCTCCTCATCGGACAATCCCGCGCGGGCGCGAGTAGCAGCGAACCGGCGCTGGAAGGCAGTCCAGTCGCCCCCCGCAGCTACAAACTCCCTGACAAATGGCAGCTGCTTCTTGAGAGAAGGCATGTCAAAGCGGGACACTGACTGCAGGTCGAATTTGGCGGGAAGTGATTCCTGCCCAATCGACAAAATGGCGGCCGAATTTGGTTCGCCATTCCCGGTCGGTAAAATGGCAGCCGCTTGCATGGGCTGGGGCTCCGCCATTTCCAAACTTGGACGACGGTGACGGTGGAGCTGCCCGCTCGCTGCTCTCGTGCCGCGTCTTCCTCCGGCTCCTCCACCTCAAGCTGCGCAATCCGCGCTGCCGCCGCAAAAAGTAAGTCCGCGCGGCACGCGTTGTGCGCGCGCCGTCCTCCTCCGGACGGCAGCAGCGAGGAGTCGCCATCCCCAGCACTCTGCTCCGCCAGGATCGCTTCTTCAGGACCAGTCTCCGGGGTCCTGGATTCCGGGGCTGTCGGAGGAATCACTTCACCGTCGTCCTCTTTGCCTGAGGACACAATGGTAGGAGCATTCTTCCTAGCTGACTTTGACGTTTTATATAAAACAAACTTTTTTTAACACTTCTGACTCCAGATGTAGTGAGTCACTATACGATTGGTTAAACGCGGTGACCACTCCAGCCAACATCCGATTGCCTTCGTTGAGCTATCGTTTGTGGCCAGGTCGCTTCTGGAAAAGGGTTATATAGCTCAGTGGGCCTTACCTGGTAAATAAAAATATAATTTAATTTAGTTTAGTCTGCCACCGCTCTCTAAAATAGAGCCCAGACAGGCAGTCAGTGGTGTTGCTGGCCACTTGCGGGTCCAAATTGGACATTGTTTTAAAAATGAGATACTTTGACAGGAACCAGGGATGTTGTGCGATGAGAGAAGAGGGCAACAGACTAGAATCTAGATAGAGACGGCAGCTGCATTTTAATTTCCCTTTTATTTTTATTAGAAGCTGAACTTGAGTTGAGATTTGGTGCATCCCTAATTTGTTTACACGAATCCTGAGCAACCCCCCCACCCTTGAGTGTATTGGGGCCCTAAACTTTTGCTCGGATTGTTTCGGCCCAGCGCCATGCTGCAGGCAGGAAACAACCAACCAGCGTCGGAGTGAATTCACGTCGCGACTTTTCCACAAAGGCATTTAGATCAGTGCCTGTGATCCAAGTCTCATCTAACCCACAGCGCCCCCTACTCAGCCCATTGCTCGGGATCCAACTGCAAAAGCTGTGCGTTCGTACTTGTGCCTCTATGATTGTGTCTGCTGTGCCGCATGAGTGCAACCTAAGCACACAGCCGTGAGCTGTTTGCTCAGGAACCCAACACGCAAGTGGCTGCTCAGGTGGAACGTGTGACTTAAGGGCGTGCGGGAACACGCGCCTTTGCTCACATACAATCGGCACGCACGTTACGATGGAGCCATTTGTTTTGTCAGCTCCGAGTAATTCCTATAACCTTGGGCACCAAATCTTGCATTTGCTTCACTCGGTAAAATCCTCCACGGTAAAAAAGAAATCCTCAAATTATGCACGCAAAATAGGCTATAGTTTTAAGTAGGCTAGTTAGTCGAATTATTTCTTACATCAGCAGCAGCCTTGGTTAATCCACTACTGGATGAATGTTTCCCCAAGCCGCTGTCACCATGCAGGATCTTGCGATGTAACAATCCACCCAGCAGCGAACTGATCTTGTCGATCCGTCTCCTCGATGGACGACCTCTCAGTGTCCCTTGTGGCGTGAGATGCGAGGGTGCGTAACTTAATAAAAAAAAATCTAAGTAATGCAAAGTCTTTTCTCAATCCACTGCTGGATTTATGGCCTCTCCAAGTCTTGTCGGCCATGGGGGGGGGGAGCTGTTTGACCATACTTCACTACGCTAAATGTATGCGTTTTTTGAAAGAGACCACCCAAGATTAGTTCAGATATAACTCATCCACTGATTGGAGCCGTGGCGAGGAATCCAACTCAGGTAACCAGGTCCATAACGCAGTGCCAATTATTGCGTAGCCACTCTCACACTGTACCTGTATCAGAGCATATTTAAAAAGACAAATATTCCCAGTACAGCCTCAACAGACTGTTGGGGCAAGTGCCGTTAGCGATACACCTATGGAAAGCCGGTACGGCACAGGAGGGGAAGAGTGGTCAGCACGAAGCCCGCCGCCTTTGCAGGTGATTGAGGATGTTTCGTCGGAAAAGCTTGGACTCTCCAACGACATCATCATACGACCTGATCTCATCGCTGTAGTTAAACAGGGCCAGGGCCATCGAATTGCTGTGGTAGGTGACTGCCGACAAAATATCAGCTTTGCAGGAGGTGCACGACGTTGGATTCTCTGTTACAGCGGGCATTGCTACGTCGGTAAATGTCAGGACATAATTTCAGCCAGAAAAGTCCGGAACGCTGTTCCAGGAATTATTTTGGCATGCCACATCCATCTTCCCTTATTTTGTCCTCATATGATTATAGGAATATAAGGTCCAATAATAGAAGATTATTATGGATGGGCATACCTTGTATATTCCTTCCAGTGCCTTACACGAATAATCCCTGCTCCAAACCCAGAAAACATCGACAAAGAAATGCATTCCAGCGTATTGCGCTGTAAGAAGTATAACGTCGTTAAATGCAGCGTCAACTCCAGACCCCGTCCCATCACCCCCACGGATATTAACGATCCCGTGGCACTCGTCAGGCAAAACCATACAGCGTCAAGCGCGGTGTCACGGCTAAACATCCCCCTAGAGCTCGCTACGATATCTTTCCAGGATGGAATTCCCACTGCATGGATAATTCATAAAAAAAAAAATCTGTCCCTTGTGAGGGTTCAATATCTCTGCAAATGAGATGTAGGAATCTCGGCGGACGAACGCGGCGCGAACACGCGCTTGATGATAAAGGCATCGTCGTGAGCTGACGACGACGATGATGCCGATGCCGATTACCTAGGTACGCGGTGTGACTTCTGGGAGCTTTAGGTTAATATCAAGCCGCGTGGGGGGGCAGGTAGAAACGGTAAAAAAAAAAGACATTGTCCTTCTGGTCCGCAAATTGCCCCTGAGCAGACGATCCTGCAGCCATTCCCATTTTATATATATTTATTTTCTCTCTCTCTCTGACTTGCTTTCATCTTCCTTTGTGCGTGACGCCTGCTGTGTAGGAGGGGATTTGCACTGAAATGGAGCCAAGCAGCCAACCGCAGCCAATCATTGCCAATCATTGTCCGTACAGCGCACCGATGCCGCAATTACTGTGCACGTGGGTAACTGAGAGCTTTGACTGATGTGCCATAGCGGGCAGACCTCTCCATCTCTCTCTCTCTACAGTGGTGTTTTCCCTTCACTTTTTGTTACGAAGCAAAAACAAATACACGCGTGAAAAGTTGCCTCGTGGTCCATACTGAGTGAGTGTGTGTGCTGGGAGTGGTGGTGCAGTGGTTTGTGCACTGCGCTACGAACCCGGCGAACCGAGTTCGATTCCCGCTCACGGCGAACACCGGCGACGATTTTCTGAACCGGTCCTGGGCCTCCCCTAGGTCGATTCAGCCTCAAATGAGTACCTGGTACGGTGTGTAAACATCGTCACTAGGGAGACAAAGGCGGCTGGGCGTGGTGTGAACCACTCACCTACTCGTGTGCCGTGCCGACCTTCATAGGTGCTCGCTAGCAGCGGTTGCCCCAACAAATTGGTAAGGCTATACGGGGGATCTTGTCTTTGTGTGTGTATGGGGGGGGCGAGCACAGTGCACTATGAACCTAGTGATGTGGCTTTAACTTTTGGCCATGGATAATACCGGCAAAGCAAAAATGTCTGTGACGAGTGGTGTCTCTACTTTAACCCATTCTTAAATTTACGTTTTTAATCATTGCCGTGTTGTTGTGGTGTGTAAAGTGCTCTGAGACACCCTGATGCTTGGGGCATAATGTCATCAAAAACAAATTATCATTATGATCTGGACCTGTCCTGGGTCTCCCCTAGGTCAACTTAGCTACAACGCGAGCCTCTCATGTTGTGTGCAAACATCAGCACTTGGGGAGACAAAGGTGGCCGGGTGTGCTGGCCACGTCACCGCCCCCCTCCTCTCTCCCCCCCATTCAATTGCAACAATGCATGTCGATTCGTGAAGCAATTCTTAGAGTTAAACAAAAAAATTAGACAGTGTTGACTATGTCAAAAATAACATCTCCAATACGTAATCGTGGCACTGGTGAAAACAGTTCATCAAAGGAAAATTATATCTGAACCTGTCCTGGGCCTCTCCTAGATCAACTCAGCCGTAAATTCATACTTTGGTCTGGCGTGTGAACATTACCAATGGGGAGACAGAGGCAGCTGGGTATGGTGCTGATCACACGATAACTCCTTTATGTGCCTTGCCGGCCTTAATAGGTGCTCTCTAACAGCCCTTGCCCCAGCATCAGTTCAAGGGGGGTCATTGTGCACGTGCGTGGCCTAACGGTGAGTTTTGGAGCCTGTAGCCATCCGACGATTCTCAGCTGGAGGACTGGGCAGAGTGGTGTCAGCTGGTTTAACCACTGTTTAATGCCAAAATAGATTGTGTGGAACACGAAAACAAATATAATTAATAGTCTTGATTTGAAGCTTTCGTGACTGCAGGAATCCATACTCTTTGGTTATTTCAGAATCAGAATCAGAAAGGGTTTTATTCGCCATGAAAGTTCGCACAGACAAGGAATTTACTTCCTTGCCTTCCTTTCGGCAAAGTCACGTGGGTATAATAGGGCGCTTGTGTTGCGCCCGAAACGTCGTAATTTATTTTATTTGTAATTTCATACCTACGTGACTTTACCGAAAAAACTAAAGAGTATAAATTAATAGGCCAAGTTGTTTTGTGGCAACAGCCATTGCCCATTTGTCCAACACGTTGCTGTCCTCATAACCACGCACATCCTCGTGGCCCTCGCGACCACGTGGAGTCTGAGCGGGATTCTGCTGTTTCTGCATCACCACTGCTCGCTTCACGAAGACCTTTGGACCTTGTTGATCGTCCACAGATGTACTTATTTTAAACACTGCTTTCAGTGGCTCTTCAAGAAAACGTATCCAGCAGAAATGCAAACCTCCAAAATAGTTGGGGGGGGAGGGTTTCCATCAATTAAGTGAATTATGATTGTTTAAAATATATTGACAGCCGACAGAAGCATGAATGAATTGATAGTATTTGCTATATTCTTCGTATTGCTTCGTCAAGAGCCGTCATGCAGTGATTTTCACACTGCAACTTTAAACCCAGCAAGCTGAGTTTGATCCCTGGTCATGGCTAACATCAAGTGCAAGTAATATCTGAACCGGTCCGGGGAACCTCCTTCGCCAACCTTACCCATGACCAGTGCGGTGAAGTATGTTCAAAGAACCCCCGTGACTGACACAGCATGGGAAGGTTTTCATCCGGTGGTGGATTGATACATTGCTAGCAAAGAAATTAACGAGCAGCAAATTTTAAAAGTAAATATTGATAAAAGTAATTAACACGATAAATGAGTGAATGCTCTTTAATCGCTACCCTGCCACGCATTAGGAGCAGCTTTCGTGACCCTTAATGAGTTGTCGTCATCGTCAGCTTCATAACAACCAGTTAGGAGCGAAATAAGACAAAAAATATATATAGATGAAAAACTTTTCCCCGGTGTGATGACGGTAAATGTCACCTCCGGCTGTCTAAACGTTGGTCCTCCGCCTATGAAAACTGAAAGTAAAAAGTGGCCTTTCTTGACACAGCCTCCGTGCGTTGTAAATGTCAATGTATGCAGCTGTCATTGCACGGGTAGGGCACGTGCTGTGCCCAAAAACCTGTCGGCGTGCGTATCCCTAACTCGGTCAAATTGGCCCACCGGCCGTTACAACGACGCGTCGCTGCCGTGTCAACGGAATACTTCGGCACCCACCGAGAGCCTCCCCGTTTCGATGCACGCGGTGCACCGCGCATGCCGTGCCGGGAGTGTGGTGGGCCATGATGCCACGTGGCGGTGGAGGCGGAGAGGCAGCATTCTGGCAGGAGATGGCGTGCCGAGGGTGATGGTAAAAACGATCGGCCTGCGACGACGATGCATCGATTCGCCGGTTAAAATCGGTTATTTACGATCGCAACGCGTCTGTCGCAATTGATCGGCGTAACAATTGCTTCGGTATTTTTGATGACATGATATATTCATGATACGTTTAGATCCATTATTATCAGCAACAGCAGCAGCAGCAGCAGCCACGATCTGGCAATCATTGCTGGATGAAGGCCTTCTCAGGCGGTCGCCATCCCTCTCGGCCATGCAATGTAACGATCCATCTCTAGCTCCTGCACACGAGGTGCTCCCATCGCTCCATCTCTGTGGTCGATGTTCCGTCGTTTGACCGCCAGTCCGTCGTTACTCTTGACCACCGGCCACGATGTGGTCCTGCCCAAGCCAGCTTAATTTGTTTTACTGCCGATGTGATGTCTCTAAGTGAGCTAAAAAATATGTACAAATCGAGAAAACTAAATGGGATACATTGCAAACGAGAGACGGTAATGAACTGATTATTGAGTTGAATGGCAACCCCGCTTCGTGACGATTCGCTGAATAAGTGTGGGAGCCGGTGTATGAATAGTTATATGCTTAGAGAGCAGAGTGGGGGGTGGCGGTGGACAGCGTGGCACAGGAGAAGGCATGGATTGGTAAACCTTTCACCGTATTGACATCTGCTTGTCAATGCAGCCGACTTGACGAAATGTGGATATCCCTTTTGGCACCACCTAATGGGAAACTCGGCAAGTCGCGAGTGTCAGCCCTCTCCTGGGCGACGTTTCCTGTTCTAGACGTGCCCGGGACAGGTTGATGTGCCCACATTGATTTGTACCGCCGTCGGTACACATTTGATCATACACACCACCATCATCTTCATCACCATCGTCATGGTCATCGAAGAATGATTGCAATTGTCATTCGTAGAATACCATGTGCTATGGAGGAGGGCTTTTTCCCAAAACACCACCGGTGATATGTACGGTAAATGTAGATTTATATTTTCTTTTCGGGCGAGAGTGTTGTTGACGATTGCGCTGAGTTTGTTTCGTGTTAATTGTTGCACCACGGCCAACAAAGCATCACCAAGTAATTTCTGAAACCACCAAGGACAAATTGAGGACAAAGATATAAAAAAGTCAGAGATGCTGAATAACAGATTGAACAAGCACGCACCAAGTGTCTAATGTGGCCGCATCTCAAGGTGCTGTAGAAACGCGACCTTAACAGAAGTAAAGTAATATCTGCATTGTATACGCGGAATGTGTCACTATAAGTACGATGACAATGACGGTTGGATGTGTATAGTGCCTTAATGCAACTGTGCGTCGCGATAACGATGCCAGCCCTTCCAAATGCAATTCTTACAAATGAGCGAGTAAGAAAATAACAACGAAACGGATTCGTCAATAACACTGCCCGACACTAAAACATTCTACGTAGGTGACGTTTCGGGCAATCGCCCGTCTTTATAAACACCATTGTGAATGAAATATCATGACAACAATAATTTCCCCAGTAAATTATTTCTCCAGTAATCGTAATGCCACCTAAGACAATTAATTTGTAAGACACACCACTGCCGCACCCGACAATTAAAGTGGTTGGCAGTTAATGAAAATGCATAAATGTATTTAAAATTGAATGCGCGCAGGAGCAAAACTAATTTCTGGAAAGGCAAAAAAAATCAGTCGCGGAATTGCCCTAAAGTGTCTTAATGCAAGCAGATGAGTTAATAGCATTCATTACTGGCACGGCAGCCTTCTCGTTTAGCACCTGTGGTCGAGGCAGCGCGCTTTCCATTCAAAGCTCGTTACGTGGTTAATTGACAGTGATGGGGAAGTACAGATGGACACAGAGAGAGAGAGAGAGAGATGGGGAGAGAGGGGTGGGCTGATAGGGTGATGTGTGGCGCTGTGAGGCAGACATTGGGGTCGGTGTTGTGGGCAAGATGATGCGGGGAGAGGAGGAGGAAACAGCCATCCCCATCGCATTCCCACGTGCCTGGGCCTTGCCCATCCATCTCCACGGCGACCACCACCATATGCTGATTGAATCTCTCGACATGGCCTTCAGCGCTCCACTTTAATAATTAATGCCTGAAAACCTGCCCCATTATGCCGCCCGGCGGTGGCTATTGTCATCACTTCTTCTCGCCAACAAAACTGAGTCCCGCCCATCCCCACGCCCGCCCGCCCGCCTGGCCGGCCCCCCTTTTCACAACAAGATCCCGTTCCCTTCCACTAGCCGGCAATTATTTTGGTACTCACATAAAGTGCTGTCGTCGGACAAAACAAAGCTAAAGTTATTTCGCTGATAGGCAACGGGGAATTAGAACGTGCGTGCCATGTACTTGTGTGAAGCGGTGTGTGTGGGGGGGGGAGGCGTAGGTTTGCCCCGTTGGTTTAGTTCGGTGATATCCTAACAACAACAACAGAGTGCACAGTGATGGTGTCCTTAAAATGTACGGGCATGCTGTGATCTTCTTCTTTCGCGTGGCATGTGAGCAACGGTTTGTATGGATGATGTCATAGTTGGATGTCAAGGTCCTTCGCCCAATACAAGGCGGCAAGTAGGATGCTGTGTGCATTGCAGAGATACTGCCCGGGTGTGAGCTGATGGGGCACTCGCCGGCTAACGTAGTGTTTTGACGGCTTGGGCTCTATCGCAGTCGCAGATTGCTTGATTATTTGATGCCGTAATTACTTTTTAACTCATCCACAAAGGCGTGGTTAAAATATTCATTGAAGGTTAGAGGCGAGCGTGAACGTCGGTGGTTTACACAAGCGAACTCTGCTTCCGCGCTAGAAGTGGGAAGCGAAACGCTTTGCGGTTGCTCCGTTGAGGTTATTTTACCTTTAGATTTGAAGCTTTCGTGACTGCAAGGATTCATATTCTTAGGTTTTTTCGGTAGTCACGTCGGTAAAAATTTTTAAAATTAATAAAAATAAAATAAAAATCACGACGTTTCGGAGGCAACACAAGCTTCCGTGATGTGACGGTTCCACCTGAAGACGGAAGCTTGTGTTGCCTCCGAAACGTCGTGATTTTTATTTTCTTTTAATTTTACTTTTATTAATTGAAATTTTTTACCTACGTGACTTTACCGAAAAAACCTAAGAATATGGTTATTTTACCATTGCGTTTTTGTTGTTGTTGTTGCTGTTGTTGTTATTGTTGCGCGAAACTGTGCATGGCGTGTGCCGTTAGCATTCCCATACGCGGCGTCCCTTCCTCGTTCTCGAGGCCTCCCAAGCCTCGGCCAGTCGAGTGCGGTGTGCTTCCTCCGCTGCAGTTTCACGTGCGCGGTGAATACGCGTCGCAAGTGTTTATTAGGGCTGCGGCACAAACTACGGACAACCCCATTGTTACACGTGTCTGTGACAGCTGTTTGAACACCGTGTACACCGAGTTTGTGCTTTCACGTATTTGCTGTTGTTAAAAAAGTATATATTTTTGTGTGTGTGTGTTAAAGAAACAGGTCTACCGGCCTATAAAAGGTTCACTTTGAACGATTTTGGACGCACGTTTCAGGCACGTTAGAGTTGTGCGCCATCATTAGTACAATTGTTAGCATAGCTGTTAAGCAGCAAATGGTAAGGCTCGGAGGAACGCATTTTCAGTTCCTGTAATGAAATCCACCAGTGTGACCGCCTGGGAGACGAATGTTTCGACTTGGGAACGTGTCCTGCCTGTGCACAAAAACGAGTCCACGTGTTCGCTCGTGTCTCCGAGTCGAGAGAATGCGGAACGCGCACTGCCTGTGCGCATTGATAGAATCCACGAGTGTTCCCGTCCACGAAGCAATTCCTTACATTCAGTTTTCACATTGGCTTTTCCGAAATTATTCTTATTATTTTATAGTGCGACTAATGTTTCATTGCGTTTCGTCCGTGTTGTTTCGTATGTTTCAGCTCCCGTCCTTGAGTTGTAATTTGTAAAACTCGCCCAGCTGCCCTTCATGTATTGCCTTCACAATTATATTCCAATTGAGATGTTTTGTTTCCTTACGGTCATGTCAAGTTATGACATTAGCACATTTCCTTTCCGAACTCTGCAAATGAGCAGTGCATCACACCCCGTGTCGCACAACTGCTTCTGAAGTAGCTCCAATGGACCTCTTCGTCCACAGATCGGTTGGCTCATCCCATGTCAATTGAACCCAAAGGTTTACGTCTCCGAGCTGAAAAAAAAGTTAAACAAAGCTAAGCTATGTTTATTTTTTTCAACACCGCTGATCGGCCTACAACCATCAACTCACCCAGCTTAATCGCCGGCAAACTGAAAACCCGAATTCAGTGGTGTCAGCTCAACTACTCTGATCCCTTAAGCCACCGGCCACCTCACGGCTGCCATTTCTTTAATATAAATATTGCGCGCGTACTCGTGTCCAACTTGTCGTGTGGTTCCCGTCGCGTGCACCGCGGCGAGGGGCCGCCACAGCGGCATGTGTGCTGAGGACATCCTCTCCCCCGCTGGCGGTAGGTAAAAAATAAATAATAAAAATAATAGAAATAATAATAGAAATAAAATTATAAATAACGACGTTTCGGAGGCAACACAAGTCTCCGTCAACAAGTGGGACCGTCACAGCTAGATTTACTGTTATCATTTATAATTTTATTTATATTATTATTTCTATTATTTTTATTATTTATTTTTACCTATATGATTTTACCGAAAAAACCCTAAGAGTATCAACCTCTCCCTGCTGAACAGCCTCTCCCCGCTGAACAACCTCTCCCCGCTGAACAGCCTCTCCCTGCTGAACAACCTCTCCTTGCTGAACAACCTCTCCCTGCTGAACAACCTCTCCCTGCTGAACAACCTCTCCCCGCTGAACAACCTCTCCCCGCTGAACAACCTCTCCCTGCTGAACAACCTCTCCCTGCTGAACAACCTCTCCCTGTTGAACAGCCTCTCCCTGCTGAACAACCTCTCCCTGCTGAACAGCCTTTCCCTGCTGAACAACCTCTCCCTGCTGAACAACCTCTCCCTATTGAACAACCTCTCCCTGTTGAACAACCTCTCCCTATTGAACAACCTCTCCCTGTTGAACAACCTCTCCCTGCTGAACAACCTCTCCCTGCTGAACTACCTCTCCCTGTTGAACAACCTCTCCCTGTTGAACAACCTCTCCCTATTGAACAACCTCTCCCCGCTGAACAACCTCTCCCCGCTGAACAACTTCTCCCCGCTGAACAACCTCTCCCCGCTGAACTACCTCTCCCTGCTGAACAACCTCTCCCTGCTGAACAACCTCTCCCTGCTGAACAACCTCTCCCTGTTGAACAGCCTCTCCCCGCTGAACAGCCTCTCCCCGCTGAACAACCTCTCCCTGGTGAACAACCTCTCCCTGCTGAACAACCTATCCCTGCTGAACAACCTCTCCCCGCTGAACAACCTCTCCCCGCTGAACAACCTCTCCCCGTTGAACAACCTCTCCCCGCTGAACAACCTCTCCCCGCTGAACAATCTCTCCCCGCTGAACATCCTCTCCCCGCTGAACAGCCTCTCCCCGCTGAACAGCCTCTCCCTGCTGAACAATCTCTCCCTGCTGAACAACCTCTCCCTGCTGAACAACCTCTCCCCGCTGAACAACCTCTCCCCGTTGAACAGCCTCTCCCCGCTGAACAACCTCTCCCCGCTGAACAGTCTATCCCTGCTGAACAACCTCTCCCTGCTGAACAACCTCTCCCTGCTGAACAACCTCTCCCTGCTGAACAACCTCTCCCTGCTGAACAGCCTCTCCCCGCTGAACAACCTTTCCCCGCTGAACAACCTCTCCCCGCTGAACATCCTCTCCCCGCTGAACAACCTCTCCCCGCTGAACAGCCTCTCCCCGCTGAACAGCCTCTCCCCGCTGAACAGCCTCTCCCTGCTGAACAGCCTCTCCCCGCTGAACAGCCTCTCCCCGCTGAACAGCCTCTCCCCGCTGAACAGCCTCTCCCCGCTGAACAGCCTCTCCCCGCTGAACAGCCTCTCCCCGCTGAACAACCTCTCCCTGGTGAACAACCTCTCCCTGGTGAACAACCTCTCCCCGCTGAACAACCTCTCCCCGTTGAACAGCCTCTCCCTACTGGACAACCTCTCCCCGCTGAACAGCCTCTCCCTGGTGAACAGCCTCTCCCTGCTGAACAACCTCTCCCTGGTGAACAACCTCTCCCTGGTGAACAACCTCTCCCTACTGGACAACCTCTCCCCGCTGAACAGCCTCTCCCTGCTGAACAACCTCTCCCTGGTGAACAACCTCTCCCTACTGGACAACCTCTCCCCGCTGAACAACCTCTCCCCGCTGAACATCCTCTCCCCACTGAACAACCTCTCCCCGCTGAACAGCCTCTCCCCGCTGAACAGCCTCTCCCCGCTGAACAGCCTCTCCCTGCTGAACAGCCTCTCCCCGCTGAACAGCCTCTCCCCGCTGAACAGCCTCTCCCTGCTGAACAGCCTCTCCCCGCTGAACAGCCTCTCCCCGCTGAACAGCCTCTCCCTGCTGAACAACCTCTCCCTGGTGAACAACCTCTCCCTACTGGACAACCTCTCCCTGCTGGCGGTGTAGACAAGGAAGAGGCACTTCATCTTGGGGGGCTGAAACACAGGATAGCGCCACTTGCTCGATGTGATACTACCCTTTTATCTGCCACGCGGTCGCTTGCGTTCAATGGTGACCGCGGTTGATGGATGGCGAGGGCCGCTGCGTTGCCGGAGACCAGATATAAAACTCCTAGCCGATGTGTGCCGCTTTCAACCCACCTGTTTTTTTTTTCTGGGGGATTTGAAACGTCGGCACGGGCGGTTCATAACCGACCGCAAATATACTTTGAAACGTGATACCCCGACTGTGAAACTGGTTTGCGGTTTGCAGTGATTTGTGACTTTTTTGAATGCATTTGGAGAACATGCGTGGCGTCTCAGCTTTGTTGCGGGAGCGTGTCGAGATGACAAACAAACAAAAAAATCTCGACATTTTATTATTCATACCTCAGAAATGTTGCATTTTTTTTTTACCACCACCACATTGTTAACCAATGAGAACAAACAAAATTAGTTTTTACTGACGTGGAGAAATAAAAAAAAATACTTTTTTATTCCTGTTATACACTAAAGTAAAGGTGTCGTGATTGGCACGGACCCGGCACCCATGGGAATTCAATGAATTGTAACGATGCAGGCGAAACGATTCGATTCAACAATCGATTATTTTATTTATTGTGGCTTGCAGAGGGTAAGGTGAACTCATGACGTACAACATACACGAATTGAAGAGCATCTGACCTTAAACGTGCAATTCAACACGCCTACCGTGAACCAGAGAATCGGTGTCATTCGACGAATCCACGCATCGTGACACCTCTACCAGGTACAGGTGCGAAACGGCGCTCACGGTTTTATCGCTTGTGGGTCTCGGCGAGAAAGTAAGTGCTTTTTTGCGCGAGTTTCTCTTCAGGAAACGTTCAGCATCATTCATAGACCTCAACTAGGTCATTGCCACAGGATGCCTGGCCTCACTCCTCTCTCCCCCCCCCCCGTCCTTCCCTTTTGGAGGTAAATTAAAGCGTAAAGTTTATTGACGGCTGAGGTAAAAAATTGGGCTAACGTGACCGTTGGTATTGAACGCGGTGGTAGATCCAGCGCCCATTACTCAGTGCTGATCAGAGGGCCTAATTACCAGGCTCATGACTGATCACCGCAAACGCGTGCGGCACACCGCCACCACAGCCGTGCGAGGGGTAGGGAGGGAGAGAGAGAGAGAGAGACGTGGAGAAAATGGGAAGAAGAAGTAGAAAAAAACTAGGCTAATTTTTCCTCAGAACCATTGCTTACGATGCTGCAGACTTAAAAGGCCCACGGAAGTTAATGGGCCGCTGAACAGCTGATGGACGTCAGTGACTCGGTACATGCACTCTGCTACTTGCTCTATAATTTGTCACAACTTTGCTGGAACTAATGAGAAGCCTACAGGCAGGTGTGTGTGTGTGTGTGCTTTTGTGAGTTTGTGTTAAGCGCGTTTCGTGTGCGTGTGTGTGGGCGTGCGTTGAGACAGGGCACTTTGAAATGTTCCCTGAACTTTGCCTTAAATCTGCCACATTTCTTTAACTTTTTTGAGCGCGCACACGAGGAAGCCGTGCTTCGTGAACGATCAGGGTACAAATAGTACGGCGTCAGGCCTGGGGAAAGAGGGGGGGGGGAATATAAATCTATAGGTCAACTTCTGAGAGAAATATAACGTGAAGGCAAATTATATTTTATTTATTTATTTAATCATTGTCTCTGACCTTAGATCGAGATTTAGACATTATGAAATCCCCTGGCCACAGCGCATTATATACGAAGCAATATTGGATAACGTGTAGGCCATCTGACTCAACTATTAAAAGGCAATATTGTGTGTTGCTTAGGAGCCAAATGACATTAGGGCTGCGCTTTGTAAAATAATATTGTGTTTGTACTTGTATGTGTGTGTGTCGATGTTGGTGTATGTGGGGAATGCTAGTGTAGCGGTTGGCACTCTGCACTACAAACTCCGCGACCCGAGTTCGATTCCCGCTCACGGCCAAAACCAATGACGATTATCTGAACCAGTCCTGTGCCTCCCATAGGTCGATTCAGCCTCAAATGAGAACCTGCTGCGATGTGTAGACATAGCCACTAGGGAGACAAAGGTGGCCGAGCCTGGTGCTTATCACCCACCACCTCCGTGCTGGTTTTCGTAGGTGCTCGCTAACAGCACCACCAGTCTGTTAAAGGTGTATGGGGGGTCTTTGTCCATTTTGGTGTAATATAAACCCTCCGATAACAATGTACACATTTTCGAGGGGGAGAGAGGGAGGGGGTGGAATGGTGGCACAGTGGTTAGCACACTGAACTACAATCCTAACCACCTGAGTTAAATACATTCCTGGTCACGGCTATTATCATTGGACATTGATATCTGAACCGGTCTTTGACTCCCCCTTCACCAAGCAGCACTGACCAGCGTGATGAAGTATGGCCAAACAACCCCCACGGTTCACTAAACAGTGAATTGACAGAGGGTTACAAATCATGATCATAATCTAACGTTAGTATTATTACAGATATTGCAATGTGTTGCATTAATCCAAAAAAAAATCGGCCCTAGATACGAATTTAAGATGACATGAAGAAGCTCACGTTAAAAGTATTTTTTACTGATTAAAATGTATGTAAGAAATGACCATTCAATAATTAGTAATTAATATTAGCACATAAACAATGCATTGTTTTACACTCAATACATATAAATACAAAATACGATACAAAATGAAATAAGAAATTGGATCGGGAAATTCAAGATCTCAAAAATATAACCCATTCCCGGTATGTTCTGGGGATGGGTTCCCGATTTTCATATTAATCTGAAAAATACGAAAATCAGGCCTAGCTATGACATTTTAGATTCCCCGATGAAATGCCTTTGTTACGAATTGATCCCAAAATGTGACATCAGGGGTCATTATTTTACGTGGCATTGGACGACATCACTTTTGTTCGCACGAAAACACGTTCAATTACTATGCAATGTAAATTATCCAAAAATCGGACAATCCGTCAAAGTGTGCTTTAAAAAATCCCTTAAGTTTCAATCAAAAATGCATCCCTGGTATGTTCATAGTGCCACGCATACAATTGCACCATAAACACACGTCCAATTCCAGCATGCGGTGGTGCGTAATGCATTTCCTTCTATTTTTTTGTGTGCTGTTTGTGTTGGTTCCGTGGTGGCGACGATGATTTAAGCTCCACTCGACTGCAAAATACTCTATCAATAAAGCACTTTACGGAAAGTGTATGATCAGGTAATAACCGCGAGCCATCGAGGGTCGGGGCAACCGCGGGCATGCTGCAAGGGCCCGGGATGATGAATGAAGGACCGAGTCTCCATATTGAGTGGTGCGTGCAGCGGGCCAGAGCGTGCCATTAGCTGATAAGACGGCCAGCAACGAGTATCAATCACCGGTTGGGGCCCAGCCCGGTTGTTGGTGGAGGGGGGAGGGGGTGATGGGAGGGGGTGATGGGAGGTGGGTGGGAACGCAGTGGCGCGGCCGTGTGGCCCTCTTTTTATCTCGGATGGGAGCAACACATCACGCCTCCCTTTTATGATTATTAATGCGGACATCACCCGCAAAAACAAACTCTCCCCCCCCCCCCTCTCTCTCTCCTGCTATAATTACCCCGCCGGCTTTCTGATGCCCTGCGCGCCTCGAATCCCACACTCTCGGTGAGGGATGAAGAAACCCATCGCGGCAGGACAATCCGTGCAGGCTGGAAGCAAGCAAATAAGACGGCTACGTTTTTAACTTTTTTTGAATTGGTGGCCTCAACAATGATAATACCGCCACATGTTCAGCTCTTTCGAGCGGATGGCTTAGACAAGAGCGATGTGCGTGCAATGTGGTGGCCACATGATGACACGCATGCAAGGAGTGATGGGATCTATCCTGCGTGCTCAGGAAACTCCTTCCTCAAAGGCCCTTTCCGTCCGCAAAATTCACCTTGCGTGGCATTGGGGGGCCCTCATCCAGTTAGCCTTGCCATCTATCCTGCTTTCCGAGGATGCCCTGGTTTTTTTAGGGAGATGCTCTGTTGGGAAATCTATAAGACGTTGAAAAGTCTCAGCTTTTGTCAGTTGCGTAATGCCAAACTACTCAAGGTATTTAAATACGTTGAATCTTCCACTATTGTGAGGTGGTAATTTTTCCGTGATATGTCGTGGTTTTTTGTAACCCAGAGGTGGCAAGCTTTCGTACGGCAGTGGACTGACAGAACGGCTTTACATGTACATAATTTGTTAGAATAGCGACAGAATTGTAGGTTTGAGAAAAGTATATTCGCTTAATTTTAGTTTTTGCCTCTCAGCAGTCATGGGAATTTGTGCAAGACGCGACTGTGTGTCCCCATATTAGTGGTGATGAAGTCAGTGTTATCGCTGGACAGAGGGAAGAATGGAAGGCTGCATCGTTGAGAAAGAAACGTATCCTTACTAATGTCCTGATATCCTCTCAACAATAAATGTGAGGTGTGGGCTTTTACCCTTTGACAAGGAGGTTATGGATGAAGCTATGTGTGCCCAAACAGCCAAACCCCTCATTACATTCATGTATCT
Organism: Lampetra planeri; assembly: GCF_965212315.1. Lineage (NCBI taxonomy): Eukaryota > Metazoa > Chordata > Hyperoartia > Petromyzontiformes > Petromyzontidae > Lampetra > Lampetra planeri. The sequence continues at coordinate 8,971,644 of NC_136121.1, read as the reverse complement.
GACACTCCACTGAATCAAAGAGAAACGATGCAGGGCAGGTAATGATTAGGCAACTTGGCAGCGAATGTTAAAGTGCATGTATGTGATAGCAATATCTTAGCCCTTATTTATAACAAAGCGAGATAAATTGACAAGGGAGATTGTGACTTTCATGTGCCAATGTGGTGAAATACAATATCGGGCAGATTATGTTTGTGGGTATTAAGCACAATCACATGTTTTGTAAAGTCTAAGATCTACCTATGCAGTAGATAGCTGGCAAAATATTAATCAAGTTTAGCAACAAATATATCAATGTAATGAAACTATCGCCATTTTTCCTTTTTAAAAGTATATACATAATTCCACGCGCATTAAACGTACGTTTGGGTGTTAACATCAGATTAATTCACACCGAGGTGTTTGGGGAATGAGCTGCGAAAGAAGTCATCATTCGCAGGAGAAGATGTATCTCGTTAAACCGTTCCCAGGAACAGGATCAAAAAAATAATCGTTGATTTGCTTAAAATATAAACACTAAATCTTGATTTAAAGCTTTCGTGACTGCAGGGATTCATATTCTTGGTTCTTTCGGTAAAGTCACGTAGAAGGGAAATAATAAAATAATATTAATATAAAACAATAAAAATTCACACGACGTTTCGACCGCAACAAAAGCAATCATCATCAGGTGTGAAATCCACAAATTTTCTTTCTCTGGATTTCACACCTGATGATGATTGCTTGTGTTGCGGCCGAAACGTCGTGAGAATTTTTATTGTTTTATATTAATATTATTTTATTATTTCCCTTCTACGTGACTTTACCGAAAGAACCAAGAATATATAAACACTAATTTAAAGCCACATCTCCCAACAATTGCAGGTTTATTGTAAAGTATTTAATGAAACACAAACCCCTCCTGAACACAATGTGTGTGCTCACGAACGCTAATGCGTAACGGGTTACTGCATGGCGCTGGATCGTGTGCTTAAATTAAGAGCGACGAATTACATCCGTGCAACGTCTCTCTCCAAATGGCCTCTTGTGTGACCCCGGCCATGAAGTTTTGCACGATAATAAAATATCATATCTTTTTTTTGTTGGGATTTGATTACAGCCGTGGTCTACAATGCATTAAGCTGATAAGTTTTTACAGAGGGAGTAAATTTTTAGAAAATCTTTAAAGCAAACATTGAGGATCCCCGAAAAAATATAACCTTATTTGCTGTTTTAGATTGCGTTCCGGGAACGTATCAGCAACAAAATAATTACTAATTGATTTCTGGGGGAAATTAAGGTATGGTGTATCTCTTGCTGGAATTTCTTCAAGAGCTTTGGGACCTACGTATACGTGTTACATTCGCACCTCGTACGTGTGGTCAGGATTTTTGGATAGGAGAAAAATATATACATTTGTATATATTTTTTAAATGTTAACTGGGGCATCCATTTCACGGCAAATTGCATGTCTTTTCCTCGTTGGTAGTCCAAGCTTATTCTTTTCTGAAACATCAAACGGGCTTTTTTTTACCACTCCCGCTTTGTTTTTTGTACAAAAAAACAAACATCAATTATTCAGCAATATCCTGGTAATGCCAATTAACTAGTTTTAGGTGGGATTAATATTGCATTGTACAGCATGCTCCTACCAGCCAGGCTGTTTGGCAGAGAACACAGCTTACTGTATTTGAAATGTGCAATCCAGAGTGGATTCTGTATATATGACAAAAAAAAACCGTACGGATTATATTTTGTAATATTACTTTGCACAATAGCAGCACTCTCGGGGCTGTTTGCAAGATTCTCTGCTGGGTGAAAGGGAAAAAAAAGGAAATCACGCAAATTAAAATTATGTTGCGTTTGTTGGAAAGGAACACGTGTATTGGATGTGACCTGCAGGTTTCCACGATAGTCCAGGTCATTTTGCCGTACATGTGGCCCAGACTTCGGCCCTGCAAGATAAATCAACATTAATCCACTCATCCCGTTCAGAAAATCATTCTAAAATAATAACTACAGCAGTCCACCAGGCCTCCGTGGTGACCCAGGAGAAAAATAAAGAATATTTCAAATCATTCCACGTATGATTTTATTCCACTTTCGAAAGTCGATTCAATCTAATGCGGGCTGGAGAGAACAAAGGTCGTTTATTCAGCTGTTCGTGTGCGTTCCTCCAAATCTAATTATGCCCTTGATCTTACTTGATTTCCATAGATTTATACTGAAATCTAATCTGATTACCCTCCCATCGGCTGGCGGTGTTCAAAAGCAAACCTCATTTCGGCAGCTCGCTTCATTTGGAACACGGGGGGGGGGGGAATGAAAAGCCTCCGTCCCCTTCGCGTCTCGGGGCCAGGCCGACGAGACCAACGCTCGCCTGCTCGACCCGCTCGAGGTCGGAGTAATGAAGCGGCGGCCAGCACCACTGACATGTGATACTCAGCCCCCCCCCCCCCTCATTTCTCCACCACCGCCACCACAGTCCAGCCTCACACATGATCAAGCACTTACTGATTTAACTCCAGCCACTCACCAGAGGTCAGTCGCCTCCTTATTACTCTTCTGTTGCCACTTCCGTGGTGACTGTTCCCATCAACTTCACTACTGATTTACTCCAGCCACTCGCTCACCGGCAGTCGGTCGCCTCCTCATTACTCTTACATTGCTACTACCGTGGTTAATGTTCTCGTGAATTCAATGATTCATTCCTCCACCCACAGCGATGACTCCAGTCTGACTATTTCGTCCCATCCACTGTGTGTTCAACCACCATACCACAGGTCAAAACACTTCCCATTCGGCCTCTTCCCTGGCAATGTTCCGTTTTGGACTTCCCTCGCCATCCCCTCCGCCCCCCCGAGTTCTTCCACCCTTGCTCAATTCACCAAGCATGTTACCTCTCACCTTCAATAGTGCTGCTCGTTGCTGGCCGCTTGGCACTTTGGGACTTTGGGCCTCGGCACAGCAACCGTGAACAAATATTAATAAATAAAACAACGGGCCAGCGGCCAGCACTCCCCCCCCCCCCCCCTTTATTTCATTACCGGCACATCGGTGACCCTTGAACGGTGCGTGACCCTGTTGGATTGCGTCGCTGGCAGAGGGCAATTTTCTCATTGATCTCGTTCCATTTTGACTTCTTTCTTTGTGTGTTTGCGCGCGCGCTCGCGCGTGCGTGTTTCCACTGTGATATTGGGCTTGTTTAGAATTAGGCACGTGGTGGGTGGGAAAGTGAGCGGGTGTTTTTGCAAGTCGGACAAGGGAAGACGATTGCATTGGGGGGTTATTTTTTCATTAATTAATTAACGTCACGTATATTTATAAATCATCGGAAAGGCCACAGCGCGCAAAACATTGAGCAAGAGAGTCATTATTTTTCTGAACTCGCAAGTAGTTTGCCCGCCGCTTTTGAAACACTGATTCCGTGAAACTCTGATAATGAGCTCTCCGGGATTTATGTTGAATATGTTCTCCGAGGGGGCAACAGCGGCGCAACTCACTGCGGAGTGAACCCGGTGACCTGGACACCGGTCCCAGCCACGGCTGTCATCGGTGGTATCTGAAAGCGGTGTTGGGCACCTCCTGCACCAGCCCACGCTAACCAACGTCAAATCTGTAAACGATGAGAAAGCCCCCGTTATAACAAAAAAAAATAATGACAGATGAGAAACCACAAATTCAGTTCGTCGTGAACTAACACGTAGGCTTTCGAGACTATTTCATCCATAATAGAGGTCTTTTGGGTTAGATCGTGTAAATGTCGTGGCTTGGCTCTCCAACACACCGGTGTGCTGTACTAGTGACGAATCGGCCACGTTTTTTTTTGCGTGACAACCCTTACTAGTTGGCTGTGTCGGGTGGTGGCGGGTTTTAACGACGCATTTATATATTTACGCGATCTAACCCAAAAGACCTCTATTCTGGATCTTCGGGAACTGTTGATGCTTTTTTTGCATCGTGCTCAGAGGGTGAGTGCTTTTTTGTTCATGTTTCTGCGTGTTGTTTGCAACTGACCAGCATGTTGAAGTATGGACAGACAACCCTGATGACTAACAAAGTGTGGGACGGCCTTCGGACAGCAGTGGATTGCCAAAACGATCTAAATTATTTAACGATATGCACCATAAACACCAGACAAGCTCAAAAAAAAAAACACTCGAGGTACAGCAGCTGCACTCGGTAACCGAAACAATGAAGATTTCCGAACCTTCATCGCTTAACTTGCCTTAATTTGAAAGTAATTTACGTAATTTTTACTTGGAGCTCTTAAAAGTATGTTGTACGTAATTCTCCGTGAAAATAATACGGTAATTAAACAACAAATAAATGAACACGAAGTCGTCGCAATTTAATGGTTTAACCTGCATTGGCTCAGCAATGAATGCAAAAAATATTCGTGGATTTCCTCCAGGACGACAATGGGTCCCCAATCATCCTTCCGGGCACCTGAGGAAATGCCGTCCCGTGGGACACCTGCAATGATGACACTGCCGTCTCAATGGACCTGACTGCACATACACACGTAAAGCCAAAGATCCCCCTTATAGCCTTGAACAGACTGTTGGGGCAAGTGCTGTTAGCGAGCACCTATTAAGGCCAGCACGGCACACGAGGGCGTGGGTGGCGAGCACCACCATCGGCCACATTTGTCTACTCTGCACCAGGCACTCGTTTCAGGCTGAGTCGACCTGTGGGAGGAACTCGGGCCACCGTGTTCGTGACGCAGCTCGCTAACCACCACCCTACCACGCCCCCCACCCCCGTGTAGCCACATCGACTGCTGTTAATGGTGCCATGGGTGCATGAGAGGTGAGCTGTGGACAGCCCCGCAACTGGCCACCACCTTTGTCTCCCCAGTGCTGATATTTTCACCAACGTACCAGGTGCTCGTTTAAGTCGAGCTAGGGAAGCCTCAGAACATATTAGTAAACCACTTGCCGCTGGTGTTCTGCAGGGTCTGGAATTGAACCCAATGCCGCTGGAATTGTAGTGAGTGTGTAAGCCACTTTCCCCCAACCACAGCTATGTAAACGCATAAGACAAAGATCCACCATATAGCCTTAACAGACTGTTGGGGCAAGTGCTGTTAGCTAGCGAGCACACCCGGTCACCTTTGTCTCCCCAGTGGCGATGTTTACACACCGCACCAGGTAATCGTTTGAGGCTGAGTTGACCTAGGGGAGGCCCAGGACCGGTACAGATAATGGTCACTGCTGTTGGCCGTGAGCGGGAATCGAACTCGGACCGCAGGGGTTCGTAGGCACACTATCGCACAGACACGTAAACACGCACACACACGCGCCTGCACATAGACGCCATGTGCGGAGATGAAATAACAAAAACTCAAAGGAGGGGCACAAACAACATTTATGTGTGACTCATCTCACGGCTGTCACGAGTTATCCATTAGATGAAGAAAACAAAGCAATTTTCAACAAATTACGTACAACTTCATTGCAGAACCAAAGACGGTGAAAACCCTTGAAACAAATAGGAATTCCATACGAAGCGAAATATTAAGTTGACGTTTTCCAGGGTGAGGTTTCCAGCTTCTTCGGCGTGGCGCTTCATGCGCTCGCTCTCTGTCCTACGGAACAAATTAAAACTGCTGGGAATATTTTTTTTGGCAGGTAAGACTCACTTTTGGGTGGTTTATACCACGTTTTTTTTTCATCACCCTTTTGTAGACCACGTGTAAACACTCACCTCCACCCCACTCTGCCACTACAGTACTCTGAAATGTCCACAGACTGATAGCCGCAGGTTGGTGAAGCTTGGCTGGGGTGGGGGAGGCCATGCATGTTTTATGATCTGTGGGGATTGTGTGGCCACAAGGATGAGACGAAGGAAGAAGGACAGACAGCAAACACTGCGCTGCCTTGTCATCTTCAACGCCTCGTCCCATCTTAGAGATGCTTTACCTTGCCGGGCTGCGTTATTGGTCGTGAGACGGTGAGCGGCTGGGGTGAGAGAGCGAGAGAGAGAGAGAGAGGGAGGTGGTTGGTAAACCAATTCGAGCCCGATCTGTAAACGATGAGAGACTACTGCGGAGGTTGTTCGCGGCTGTGTTGGGGAGTTCTCAAGACGCACGGTCGGATTGTACCCCGATGGGAAGCTCATCCGGTAGAGGAGTGTTTGTCGGCCGCAAACCAATAAGAACAACACTACACACAAAAGGTGATTTCTAGTCAGGAAAAGGCACTGTGTGTGACCAGAAGCCCGGTCCTCCCAGAATATCACGTGGCGTCACTCGACTTCAGGTTCACGTGCAAAATCACGAACGCATCAGGACTGTATTGTGACTCCCGTTCAAAAAGACGTATTGAGTGTGGAACTGAATAAGGGGTGGTAAGACAGTTTTGTTCTCTTGAGTGTGTAGACACAGCGATTCATTGCACAGTGGGCATTGCCTGGGTCACTAGTAGACTGTAGTAGGCACATGATTAGTAGTCACAGCCATAGAACAAGGTATACTGGATGTGGTGCTCCGGGTTCGAAAATATTTTCCAGGTCGCTGAACCAGACAGACCCAGCTGAAACTAAAGCGCACAGCGTTCATATTCGCGGATACACGTGCACTTAATTTTATTGTCATTTTCTTGGTTCTTTCGGTAAAGTCACGTAGAAGGGAAATAATAAAATAAAATGTTTTATTTTTATTAAGATGAAGCCTTGCAGTCACGAAAGCTTTAAATCGAAATTCATTGCCATTGTTGTTTTATTTTGAACTTTTAACAGCAACTGAAGCTGCGTTAGCACCACAGTTGTTTCCACCTTGATCGCAGGTGCTAACACCTCGGAATTTTCTTTTAAAACAATTATTTGGGATATTTTTCTTACGTTTAATGTTATATCGATCGCGCGCCACAGTCAGCTGCTTCATTAGCTGCTCGTTGATGGCGATGAACCCACGTTGGCTTTGCCCTCTGGGTAATTTTCACTTCCATCCATTGCCAAGCACCAATTCTCGCACTCTCCGTTAATGATGGGACGCTCAGCAGGAAGACAGATGTATGCAAGTTGGAAAGATACGAGTGATAATATGACGACAAAAAGGTTTCTTTTTTTAGACAGAAAAAGTATTATTTTGCAATTTAAAGAAAAGTCACAATTTTTTTCTTTTGAGTTGGCGGTCTAAAGGAACGCTGTATACAATATACAAGGCAGTATGGTGATGTCACGTGACATTCAGGGCATGATGGGAGCAACTGATCTTATGGTCGCAAATGTGCCAATGCTGTCTATAACCCACCTTTTGTGTGTGTGTTACTACTCATCCATTGTCACGTTTGTTCCTGGGATATACCATCATGATGGGGAGTAATCGCTCCCCATGCTTGTTCAAAGGGGATGTGGAGTAGTAATGTATAATTGCTTTTGGGGGATGCACAGCTGTGGATGTTTCGGAAAATATGACGCATTCTCGCCCATTATGAATATGGGAACGTCTATTTTGGTGTCAGCCACTGGAAAAAAAAGTCACCCTCTCCCAACTTAACGTCCTTTAAGAGTGGTAGACAGTTGCACACAAAGACAAAGGTCACTCGTGTAGCCTTTAACATACTGTTTGGGCAAGTGCTGTTAGCGCTCAAATGGCGGTGTGGCCAGAAGCAGGCCCGGTCGTCTTTGTCTGCCCAGTGCTGATGTTTACCTAGAACACCAGGTACTCGTTTTAGGCTGAATCAACCGAAGGGAGGCTGGAGACCAGCTGTTATGTTATTCACCACTGATGTTATCCATGTCCGGGAATTTAATTCACCAGGTTCAATTCCTGGCAAGAAATCACTGGGTTCCTAGTGCAGTGCACGAACTGCATCGCCGACTTTCCCAGAACCACTTGCAGCAGCTTTCACTCTTTCCAAGGTGTCCACTTTCCAGTCACTTTCATTTCATCAATCATCACCAGTGTTTCTGCCAACCTTGCCGCCATGCAATGAAGCGACCCAATATTTCGCACTTGTTAACGTCCTTTTTTGTGGATTGCTCTTTGCTACAGATTCCAGATGGGGGGTGATGGTCATCGCACGTAGCTTGCAGTCAGCAGGCTACAAGTTCAAGTACTGGTCGGGTCGACTATACATTTGTTAATTCTTCAAAGATCCGTGAAATGAGTACCACATTGGGGAAAGTCAACAGCGGTTGTTCAATGCATCGGCTCGCCCTCGGCATATGAATGTGGAATTTGTAACACTGGCTCAAGGCTGCAATCCGGAAATTAGTACCAGCACTTTCACACATTAGTAAATGGAGGTGAACATCACCAATACTCATTCGAGCACAGACACTCATCAACCCAACATTGCCTATGCCGCTAAAGCCCTTCATCAATCAACTACTTCACACTGCTTCAGTGCAGATTAGCACACGGGTTACGGCTTGTTTAAGGGGAGGCCAAAGACCAGTTCGGGACTGGTTTACATGTTACTCGCCACTGATGTTGGCCCGAGACCAGCAATCGAACTCAGGCCGTTAGGTTCAGAGCGCAGTGCGCTGACGACCACTGCGCTACCACTCCGCACCCTCCACGTGATATATTGATGCGAAGAGTTTCGTCGAGAGTGAGTGTGTGGGGTGGGTGGGGGGCTGGGAACATGGATTGACAGGTGTGTGGTTTTTCCCTTTGGGGTGGGGGGGGTTGGGGGCTTTTGGGGCCATTGGTGGTAGTGGGGGGGGTGAAGGCAATGCCAGGAGGTGGTGGTGGTGGGGGGGGGTGCCGGCTAGCGAGGGAAGGGGGCCGCGTTAGTTTTGAGTGACCCGAGTGGCCACAGACCGAGGTTATTCGTCGTGCCGTCTGTCACGCCCTCCAAAAAAGCCCTCGACAGCTGAAACGTTTCCAGGGGCCTTCCGTCGCCGATGACGCAGTTATTTTCCTGAAAGCCTGGGATGTTAAATTATTCACAAACAGTGCCGTTAAGTAGTTTGTCAAGCAGTGTGTGAAAAATATGCGCTTGGAAAAATGCATTCGTTACCATCGGCAAAATTGCTTTTCAAGGTGGAACGTGTATGTGTCTTTTTCCCCGTCTCTTTTTTTTCCATTCTTCCTCCCGGCCAAAAAGCGCTTCCATCGCCTTTTAAATATCGCCGCTGTGCACTCGCGAAAAAGCGTAGCGCTAACGCTGCCATTTAATTGAGGCCCTTACAGTTATTAAAAAATAATTGCCGCATTTCCGGGCACTGCGATGAAGCGGCAAACTGCTTACATTGTTCAAACAACTTTCCACGTTCTGTTGGAAAGATGAATTATTATTTTCGTAGCTAATATTAGTTTCTCCGCATTGTCTTTTTTACGGGCCTTCTTGGAACGGTTAGCGTAAGGTGAAAGTTTCGATTAGCGCTATCGTTCGTGACATGATGCTTCGGTGTTGCCACGTCCTGCAATTGCGCGCGTGAGTGTTTTTCGTGTCCTTGGGAGGATTCATTGTGCTTTTAAAGTAATAATTATGAGCGTTATGACCCTAATAATCTCTGCCGCATAACATATCGCACCGGCGCTCGATTGTGACTCACGTTCGTAAGACTAACACGGACGTGGAACTGAATGAATGGTGGCAGACAGACATCGCTCTGCGTAGGCATCTGTGGTACTTGTTTCTAAACTGAATATTTTCTGGGTCGTAGGTAAAATGTAGTCGGAGGTACAGCAAACATAGAATCGGCTGAAACACACTTTAGCTTTTAAAATGAGTTAATTACCGTTTCTTGTGTATGTTGTCTATACTGTGTCGTTTTGAACATTGTACTTGGTCTGCAATCACTTCCTTTCTGAGTAACTAATTAAATACCCACTTGTGTTCTGGCACCTTGAGAGGTACAGCATGGGAGGTGCAGTATAAATAATACATTGTTATGATAATGACAGAGTAACCATCAACATAGCGAGAGATATTCCAGACGTGGGGTTTCACGTGCTGAATTATTTTTCATCTTCACCGACCCAAACAAGAAGAAATAAAGCCCCATTTCAAAGTAACCCTTATATGTGCGCGTGCGTGTGTGTGTGTGCATGCGCACGTCATTATATTATTATTATTATCATGACTATCTTTTTTTTTTCCTTTTAACACAACCGAGGCTGCATTAACGCCCGCAATTGTTCCGCCTCGGCCGCGTGCGCTAACACCCGGGGCTTCTTTGGAAACAATTATCCGGGGCGTTTTTCCCCTCCATCTCCACGGCGGAGTGAGGAGGAGGGTGGGTGGGGGTGGGGGGGGGCAACGCGGGGCCCTAATTCATAATTAATGCCGCTCGGAGCCAGGGCAGCACACACGCACACGCGCGCGCGTGCACGCGGGGCTCTCGTTGGGCACATCCATTGAGTCTGGCCTTGACCTCACACGCCGGCTTAGGGGGGGGGGAGGGTGCTTGGGGTACGCTTGCGTACCTACCCCGCAGCCCTGTGGCAGCCCTACTCACCGCTGAAGGCTCACCTCTTGTTGAAGGCTCACCTCTTGTTAAGTCGAAAGAGTGAAAGTGATTTCCTGCTCAAATGAGTTGAGCCGATGGTGACCATTCCATGTTCCTATGGTGCGGGCGAGTTTATCCGCAGGATAGCCAATGTTGACCTCGCTATAAAAGTCGTTCTCATTTTATTGACCCCGGAGGGATGATGGGTTGACTCCCAACCAGGATTTGAACCTTCCAATTGCAAGCCGTTCACTCTACCACTGAGTCTGAAAGTGAAAGAATAAAGATGTTGGTGCAACAAAAATGTGTATAATTTGACAATGGGCATCGCAGACGTGCATCATACACATCGGTGAGAGCTGGAGCAAAATTTCACTATCGGCAAAAGCAGATGATCCCGTTAACTCATTCTATTTAGCGTTTAGCATTCATACTCGTTGGTTATTTCGGTGAAGTCACGTAGGTAGAAAAAGAAAAGAAAACAAAAAATAACATATCACGACGTTTCGATCGCAACACAAGCGGTCGTCCTCAGGCGGAAAAAATATAATCCAGCAATGGAGCTGCTGAACCAGCGAGAGAGCTGTTACAACAAGAGGTTATTTATGTGTGAGATGGGCAAGCAGGCGGGGTCTGAGCTGGAAAGGAATTCCATCCCCGGACGCAAGCCCGTCAGTTGTGTTAATGGGGGAGATTAGGGAGAGAGAGATTAGGCAGAGAGAGATTAGCATGAAATGAGCTGACGTCACCGCATAAGAGTATCGCCCCCGCATATGCGCACCACAGCAGTGTTAATGGGAGATTAGCACTATGTTCATGGGAGAGATTAGGCAGAGAGATTAGGGGGATTAGCAAGTTAATGTCATGTCTATGTGTAACACAAGCTGCTGCCAACTGCGCTGTGAGGCAAGCGCGTCCACGCAAGTGAACCACCGTAACATTTGTTAAACGCTGAACTGTTTTTGCATGTCCCCATGAAACAACTTTCCGCAACGGGATTATACCTGTGCATGCGTATGCGTGTGTAGGTGTGTGTGTGTGTGCCAGCGACCCGAGTTCGATTCTCAATTACGGCAAACATCAGTGGCATACGCCTCGACCGATCTTGGGCCTCCCCTCGTCGGCTCCGTCTTAAAGTGAGTGGCTGGTGTGGTGTGTGTACATCGTGGCACGGCGGAAAGAAAGGTGGCTGGGTGTGGTTCCCGTGTGTCTTGCCGGCCTCCGTTAGGTGCTCACTAACAGCACTTGTCCAAACAGCTTGCCAATGCTATGCAGGGGATCTTCGGGTTTTTTTGTGTGTGCTTGGGGCATGGCACTTTCTGCCATCGTGTGCCACCTTTGGGCGTTGATGGTAAGCGCCGGTAATCCGGTACTTTGGGGAGTGGTGAGTTCGGTGGATTTGCACAAACATCACCTGTGCTTGACACACCCACCTGCAGGACTATGGGGAGGCCGGGAGGTGGAAGAATGGCCAGTCGGATGCGTGGTAGACTTCGCCTGGGCATTGTAAGTACTGCACGTCCAACGCGAAGATGGAACAATAAAACATCGTCTCGTGTGCAAGTGCTCGATGGAATGTCGCACCGTAAGAACGTGAGAGACGGCGACTGTTTGGGGAGGGCTTTATCCAGCAGTGGATAGACAATGGTTGATAAGAATGCAATGGTTCACTCCCCCACCCCACCGACTTATTCAATTAATTGTTCCAATTCAGAGCTGTGATATGTTTCAAACATGTCAGCTTTTTTATCATCTCGCTTGTGTTGTTTTTATCTTTTTTACGTCTTGTTTTTACAAATTTAGTTCACAACCATTCACCAAAATCTAACGGCAGCATGGCATCTGCGTGCAATTTTCATAAGCCGAAAAGCATCAATGCGTAACACATGCAATTCAATGCATTCACCGTGAGCATTAATACTAATCGCGGAATCGAACCATAGTAACACACTCGGTAGTCTGTTTTCTCGCTGCAAGTAAGTCTACTGGGTAAGGAAATGGCTGCACAATCTAATTCAAGATACTCCTTAAAATATTTACAGTCAGTAAAGCTTTCTGTAATTAAATTATTATAGCCAGATTTACCGATTGTTCCCCTTTAAATATAATTAGACCTGACCGCATAGCAGACGGACATATAAAGTAGTAGAGATAGTTTCAACGCGACATGTCTCCATAAACAGTTGTAGAGGATAAGGTATTTTTTAAATAATTTTAAACGCTTATATTTGCCAACAACCTGCTAGAGCTGTGGTATTTTCTTGGGGTTTTTTTCTTTTTATGTAAAACCATGCTTTGAACGAAAATTTTGAGTACCTTTTTTCTTTTTATGGAAAACCATGCTTTGAACGAAAATTTCGAGTACAGTTTACATGGCATATTGCTTAAAAGTGACCCAAAAAATAGGGCTCAAAAGCAAAAAATATAGGGCTTCTAAAAATATTTCGTCAAATATGCAACAACAACAACAACAAAACAACAATGGTGCCATTTGTTTTAAAACATCTAAATGGATAAACTTTGCTCTTCATGGGCAACACTTTAGCATTCAATATTAATTGGCAACACTTTGTTCATGCATAAAGAGCACTCCGCTGCGTTGCTATGTATATTTAACAGGAAGAATAGCATCGCCTCGGGCCTAGTCCCAACTAGGCCACGTGCAGTAAACACTGCTCGTGCGATGTTTTCATACATTTTTTGTTCCTCCCCGTTCCGTGAGAACCCAACACGCGCGTGTGCCTGCAATGAGGTGTCTGCTTAAAACTTAGAATTACGGGTCCATCTCTGGCACGGTGGCTGCCGCGCACCGCTACTTGCAGATCTCTGCCTTACATTTCCTTTTAGTGCCTTTCAGCAGCAATAAAACACCTGTACATTATTTACCGGCCATATATCAACGGAAATATGATTTAATTCACACCTCTGAGTCAGACTTATTTGACTAAAAACTTGTAAGGAGAGATAGGAATGCTGCCAGACTTGTTTTTTTTACAGTTAGTTGTAATGTATGTGTGTGTAGGTCGACTCGGCCTCAAATTGAGTAGCTGGTGCGGTGTGTTAACATCACCACTAGAGAGACAAAGGCGTCCGGGCGTGGTGCTGGCCACCCACCCCCTCGTGTGCCGTGCCGGCTTACATCGGTGCTCGCTAACAGCACTTGCCCCAACAGTCTGTTAAGGCTATACGGGTGATCTGCGTCTTTATTTTGTGTAGGTTGTTGAGGTGCTCGCTAACAGCACTTGCCCCAACAGTATGTTAAGGCTATACGGTGGATATTTGTCTTTGTATGTTGTCCTTGTGTCTGTATGTGTTGGCCACGCCATTCATTCCTCAATAGGTTCTCGCTGACAGCACTTGCTAATGTATAGGAAATATGGGAGATGTTTGTGTTTGTTTGTCTTTGCACCTGTGAATTCATTAAGATGTATATTTTGTACATCATGGTACCTCCTTTGCCAGTACAAAAGTATGAGAATAGATTTTTTCCCCTTTTTTCTGGCAACAAAACAGCTGTGTTAAGTTGTTAAAACACCAAACTGAAACCTTTTACAAGGAATCATGTCTGCATTAACTACAATACTTGTGGTCAAAATGCAAAAAATAACATACTCTGATAATATATGCATTGTCTTAGAAACTGATTGGTCCACACCACACCAATCAGTTTCAAAGACTATTCTCATGTATGTTTTGGTTAATATGGCATATATGCACATATATAAATGCACACGAGTAACTAAAAAAAGTTGTTAACATATGACTACTACAAACGGTCAGTAAAATATCGTTAACATTAAATTATGCATCATCGACATTTTCGACAATTGTCTGTCCACTGCTGGATAAAGGCCTCTTCACACCATTTCCATCCTTGACAATCCATCTCACTCCTGCACGTGAACTGCTCCATCTTCAGGGTGGTCGTCCTGTTAGCTGTGTTCCTACCAATGGCTCTCACTCCATCAGCAGTCTTGTCTATCCGACATTCTTCGCCGTTGTAACGCTACTCATATATATGGGTGATCCTACGGGCATAACAGAATTACAGGAACACTGCATGCATATACCACACCGCGAATAAATGGACGTTTGCTAATGTATACCGCTAACTTGCCGTTTCAGAACATTTAGAAGCTATATTTTTTCGTTAAAACAAAGTATGCTTCTGTTAACTGTTGTTATTTTTCAGGTTGCTGGCCACGTGCTGTAATCCCGTTACTGTGGAATTGGCCAAATGTACGCACCAGGCACCAACATGTTTTCACGTGCGCACACATGTATACGATTGTGCGCGCACAGATACACCTATGCGATAGCTACTGTACTCTTGACCCTGCCCACTCAGCAAAAGGTCAACCCTATCGAGGCAATAGGGCATCTCGAAACACCGTTGCACATTGACACGTGTGATAACCAAATTGCTTTGTTATGCTCGAGTACATTAAAGTTACTTTACTCCTCGGTAGGCAAAATCAGAATCGTTATTTATGCTGGAGGAATCTGATGAGCTATGAAGCTCCTTTTCACAGATGTCTCGTATGAGCACGAAACACGGTAGAACGTGACCTGATTTTTGTTGTCTGCTTTCCCCAGTTTCATTCCCACGTGCTATCGGAGTCACGTGATGTGATGAAGAATCTCTTGGGATCTCCTGCAAAGCAATGCAACCCTTCGTTGTGTTATAGAACGGCCCACGAAAGTGGATATTGCAGAACTCCTTCTGACAACCATTCATGTGGACCCTGCTATGTCGTCACATTAAACAAATATGCTCACCGTTCAATACGCATCAATTTATGTGGTTGCATTTAGATGATAAATTAAACAATTTTTTTTTTACTAAAATCACATTTATCATTAACGCTAATTTACGTGATATAAACATAAGCATGCCAATGTTCAGGGAAATGGTTCTTCTTCGAGGACATTTTAAGAAATGTGGAAAATTAATATCTTCTCATTGGCATAGGAGCAGTTGTATTGTCAATACACAATGAACATCTAACAAACGCTTAGACAATTAAAATGCACGCATCAACGTTTTCAAATGTAATACACTCACAAATGCCAATGTACGCCTGCATCATCGAAGACAATTTTCCTTTTTTTGAACGACCTGTTTTCTGCCATGAACATCTGGATATGGACACTGACAAAGAGAGTGGAACAAAAGCTGAAAATTGCACAGAGGATCGCAGAAAGTTGCACGCTCGGAATTACGCTAAGAAACAGACCAGAGGAGCACATGGATAACAGAATGTACACAAGTTGGAAGAATCGCATTGGTCGTCAGGCGTGCCGGACACGTCGCGGGGAAGTGATGATGGCCTCGGCGGTCGAGATGAACGACAGCCAAAGGAGGGAGCGCGCCTCGGCAGGACATCCACAACAACAGCGACAAAGCGACGGAATCTGCTCGCGTGCTGCATGGGATTCTGCATCATGTGACCTTGAGAGATGGTAACCGACTTGGGGAGGCTGTCGTCTAGCGGTGGATAGATTTGATGATAAATACGACGGCGTTGTATAGATCAGGTCAAACCTACCTGCAGATTCGTTAACATTTGAACACAAATGAAAATAAAACGACTGACCTGTACTACTGGATTTGCTGTATCTCTCATGTCGCATCGTGCCTGCTTGAACCATTCACACACCGGAAGAGAAAGGGAATCTGTGTCTCTTCAGAGATGGCAATCGTGGTACGATACTTGTGTGTTGGAGACCCATGCGCTCTGTGTTCGCAGCCGCATGGTCGTACAACGGGATGGAACGCGAACGGCGCTTCGAAGCTGTAATATCTCACGGTCAATCTTGGGTTACATAAGCGCGCCGTGGCCCAGAACTTTACAGCCAAGTGTCAGCCACCGTTCATCACCCGCAGAATTTCGTGAAAGTTAGAGATGCGTATATATTTGTAAAAGAACGCCGTTCGATTTCAACTCCTCTGTTATCCCCACCAAGCTCTCTATACATGCTGCCACCCCACTACGCACCCCACAACAAAACATAGTTTAGCAATTGTTCATTAATTATGATGCACTCAGTTGTTTTTATATCGTACTGTTTTGTTCGTCACGGCGCACTGCAATCGCCATTCTAATCTCGCTGTCTTGCGCGTCGCGTTGTACGTTGGTAACAGCATTTTATCGTGACCCATCCTGCTGTGCGTAGCTCTATTCTCTTAACGACTGTGTTTAGTTTTTCAGCCACGCTACAGACGTCAACGGCAGACCCCATAATAACAACAACAACGTGTTTTCAAAATAAAACTCATCTGGGCTCAACGCGCGTGCGTGCCAATAATGCGTAAACATTCTAATTTCCGTGCCAGCTCGATCGCACCCTTCAGGCCAATGTGCGCACCATCTTCATCATCATCATCATCCAATGACGTCATCAGCCATGGCCAGTCCACTGCTGGACGAATGCCTCGACCAATCGCCTGGAAGCGCCTGCAAGCGGTAGCAGCAAAAAAAAAGGTTCTTCTCACCACGCAGGGCCACGGTGGAATCTGATTTCGCGACCCACCCGCCAGGTGTTCATTGCTTCTCGAGGCAATCTCTCCGACACAACGACCTGCGGGCCCCCCACAACCTTCCCGCCACCCAGTGCCCCCCTCCACGCTGTTTAGCTGACCGTACTGATGCCCGTTGTTTAGCGGAAGGGGGTGCGTGCTATTTATTAGTGTCAGGATTTTTAAAGGTTTCATTAGTCTGCCGTTCTCAATGCAGGTTTGGGTGTTAAATAATGCAGCACAGCCTATCCATCACTGCTCACTGTGCTTTTTAAATGACCTTTTCGCGCAGTTTAAGTGAGCCATGGAGCACTGACGGAAGGCCCTCTAGAGTTTGGACGTATTTCTTTCCGTGACCGATTATTCCCGAACACTGGGCCATTTTATTTCGGTTTTTTTTGTCCCACCTCCATTCCAGACTCACTTAGTTTGAAACTTACTTTTTAATTGATTTGTCCTACACGTTAGCTAAACTTGTGAATATAGCTCGTTTGTGTCATTACATGCATGCTATTTGCTTGATTAGACATTTTGTTTCGCTAGATATGGCAGAGTTTCAGGGGGTTTGTGTGGCACTCGATAACAAGGTGATTCTGTATAGTGTATAATTAGGCAGTGCCACCTAGTGGAGCTGTTACTGGCTGAGGACGGCCCTTGCATTTGTATTTCCATCGAAACCAGAGCCTTTTTTATACTCTTGGAGTCGCACGACTAGGTTGGCTCTATGTATGTTTAACATCTTTTGCACCATACGTTTCCCACCATGCTAATCGGAGGTGCGGGGGAAGGACAACAAACTAAACACAAAAAAGCACGTGACGCAGACAGCGTTAGTCGCTTAGCGCGTCACGTGGGACGTGTGTAACAATCATCGGGCGCGTGCAGTGTGAATGGGGAGGAGTAAATTGGTAAAACGCGGATAGACGTAGCGTGGTGGTGGGTGGGGACTGGAGTTTGGGACACTTTCATGGCATTTTGAAACACTCAACTCAAATCATGATGCGCAGGGCCTAAGTTTGGTCGATCCTGTCCACATCGGTGACCCGGAAACTATGACTAAGCCCAGCACACTACATCCTGGATACCTCTACGGCTGTGACTGGCCTAGTTGCGTGTCTATTGTAGTCTCCAATTGGCCCTGGCACACCTCATCTAGTAATAGATATTGCTATGGCTGTGACGACTAGTCGACGGTCTACGCGAGTCGACCAGCGACAAGGAAAATAGTCAGTGAGAAATTACGCCCTGGAGGGTGTGAAAACTTTCACAACAATCACTCTCGCATTGGTCCAGAATGCGACGCAGACGTCTGCACAAGAAGTTGATTCATTTTCTAAAATTTTAAATTGCTTGGAACCCTCTAAAAATGACAGGCACTCCACATCCTGCCTCGTGAAGGCAGGAAACCCCCTACAAGCCACGCCCTTGCGTGACGCAACTGATGACGCCGAAAGTGGCACCAAGCCCTGCCTGTCACCTCCCGTCCAGCGGCACACGTGGCAATTGATGTGATATTTTTTTCTACCAACTATTTGTGTTATTTGATTAGCGGAATAACCAACAATGTAAATAACCATGTACTTGTAATCAAAATTTAGTGCTGTTGTGTGTCCACGTATAAATAGAAAATGCATTTATTCCATTGGCCTATTGGCTTTCCAGACAAATATAATTATGCAGCATTTGTTTAAGTAGGCAAACTCTGGACTGGTTTCTGGTTTTGGATAAGCAGAGTCAAGTTTGTTTAACAAATTCGGCTGGGTTACCAGATGTCCTTGATAAGAGCACTCTATCCTAACTATTACAAGTGAGCCATTACAAGTTTATACACTTAAATACTTTAATAATCACATAACCCGGCACCCCAGCCCTAAAAACCCTAACCACAACATGGCAACTTTTAATAAACAATAGACAAGCGCAGCAACGTGATGACCCGAACAAATAAATATATATTTTTTTAAAGATCAATCCACCGCTTGGAAAGTAGCGGCCGTGAGCACGGGAGCGAAAAAAGATCCGCATAACTCCGCGGCTTTAGAAAGCACTCAGCCTGGACATGTCTAAATTATAGCACCTTCGGTACCGCCCGGAGGCCCTTCTGCATGTAACATGCCCTCATGCGGGAGCCCTTCGTCGGCGTGCGAGACAAGGAGCGCTGCCGTGTTTAGGAACACGGGTGGGCGTTTGAACCCACGATTGAGTTGCTACCGGAGCATGTCTCTCGTCCTCGGCGGCCACGGGACGATGACCTTGTGACCTGTGACCTGCGACGGTAGCGGCGCGAGCCTTTCGCCGTGACCCCCGCCCTGCCAGCTCGGCCCTCTAGAGGCAATCGCGGTCACCGTTGTAGAGAAGACGGCGGAAACGGGCGAACGCGTTCTCGCTCCTACTTCTCCTCCTCCTCCTCCTCGCTGTTTGTTGTTGTTGTTTCAGCCGCTCGGAATGACACATGCGCATGTCCCAGGTCACCCTTTGTGTCAATCCGCTATCCGGACGAGGGTTATCGCGGTTAAGTGAAAATACTTCTCTGTGTCGGTCGGCGTAGGATGGTGAAGCATAGAAGTACAGTACAACGGTGTATATTGTCCCACTGCACTCCGCCGCCCACGATGTAGCCCCACAGCAGACCTATAACGAGCTGTCACGCACGGCGGTCACCCATCCAAGCACTATCCTGGCTGAAGCCTGCTTTCGCTGGGGCGCCATGGCGATATGCTCACTACTTGACCTGGTATGCAGGAGGTCGTGGGTTCAATCCCAACCCTGACGCCTGCATATTTTGAGTTTGCATGTCTCTCTCCCCGTGGTCGCATTGATTATTCTCCGGATCCTCCAGTTTCCCCCCCCCCCCCACCACCTTTAGAAACATGCGTTTACAGTTTTTGGCTGCTATAAATGTTGAGCTATCATTTGTGGCCAGGTCGCGGCTTGAAAAATAACTACATAGCTCAGTAGGACTTTCCTGGTAAAATAAAAATATAATTAGTTCAGTTTATATTCTTGGTTCTTTCAGTAAAGTCACGTAGAAGGGAAATAATAAAAATATTAATATAAAACAATAAAAATTCTCACGTTTCAACTGCAACACAAGCAATCATCATCAGGTGTGAAATCCACAGCAATAAAAAAAAAATGCAAATTTTCTTGCTGTGGATTTCACACCTGATGATGATTGCTTGTGTTGCAGTCGAAACGTCGTGAACATTTTTATTGTTTTATATTTATATTATTTTATTATTTCCCTTATACGTGACTTTACCGAAAGAACCAAGAATATGAATCCCTGCAGTCACGAAAGCTTTAAATCAAAATTTAGTTCAGTTTAGTTTTAGCTGCAGAGATCTGAAGAGATCGTCGAGTGCATTCCGGCTGATCTTAGCGATCTGAATTGGGCCTGGTTTTAGTGCAATTCACCAACAACTTCTTGGCTTGAGACGATGAGCAATGTTGAAGACGTAAAGCGTGCCTAATTATTCTTTGGTTCTTTCGGTAAAGTCACGTATAAAGATAAAATAATAAATTAAATAATAGCATACTGCGACGTTTCGATTGCAACACAAGCAATCATCATCAGGTATAAAAGAAATAGCAACAAAAATCTAACCAGAAAACTATTGACAGACATACAAGCAGACAGACATCACAAAGACACACAGAGAGAGAGAGAACACGTATCAGCACAAAGAGAGAGGTCGTTTCTGTGACGAGGCCTTAAATATAGAGAGGGGGCGGGGGCGGAGAGAGGGATGGGGCAGAGATCGTGCCTAATTACTTTTACTTAATCAGTGTAATAGTCAGCCGTGCCTACTGTTTTGTATGCGTTTACATTTTTTGACATTGTTCTGTATTTTTGAAGGTGCCTCCTTTCGCCGGGAGAATTAGATATGCTCCAGGCACAGCTTGAGATCATTTATCTTGCAATACGGAAAACTCTTTCAAACTGAGGTCACGTACGAGTGTGGGTTTTTTGTCTTGCTTCTGGTTTGTGATATCACGTATGCATTACTTATTTCATCAGTCGCTATTCTTCAAGTAATTTTTGTTTTGTTACATTCAATCTCATAATGTACAGCCGACATGGATTTCGGCATTTCCACAGAAAATAAATTTTGGCCGGCTTCACCATTTAGGGTGAAATCTCGGTTAATATCCGGGGGAAACGAGGGAAGGGCTGGCCCAGATAAACCAAGAGCACGGATGATGCATAATATAGACACTTTTTGACGACTAAACGTATTCATTGTTGACCTGCGTGAAAGTGTCGTAGAATGTGCCGTGGTTTGGGGTCACGCGACGCGCTCGTGGGCACCGGTTTACTGGCCCTCGATGAGTGAGGAGCAGCTCGCTAATTTCGGTTAATAATCCACCCACAGATAGTCGGAGAAAGACTGCGACCGCAAATACAAACGCTGCAAACAACTTGAACTTCCCTCCAAACACAACTCATTTTAGAATGCGTACAAAATCGGATGGATTATGTTTTTAGTTCATAATGCATCCAATTAGTTAAGACAACAGCATCTCGTAAACATCGAGTTCGAAGCAAACTTTACATGCGGGCAAAAACTCCCCTTCGCGAATGCCCCGATCTCTGCTGCTCAATCGCGCGCTCGTTCGTTTGCCAAATTTTATTTTATCATCGTCGCGACGTCGCTGCTTCGCGTCTTGAATGTTTGTGTGCGCGACTCTTCCTGACGCAGAGCTGCATCTGTCGACAGCTCTCACGCACTCCCCCCCCCCCCCCCCCAAGGTTCGGCGATGGCACCTCGCCTCGCGTCAGCGCCGCCTGACAGCCGCGTGTCGGCCTTTCCTCGCGTCGACTTCAATTTTGCTCATGCGCCATGAGTTTTTCGCCCAGCCCCGTTGTCTCCTTTCGTCCTCTTCGCAGTCTGACCCACTCCCTAACCCTCATCATTCCAACTTCCGCCTCGCCCCGTTGTTTTGAGTTTCCCACCGAGCTCCGTTGTCTCCTTTCGCCCTCTTCTCAATCTGACCCTCTCCCTTCGCTCTCCTCCTTCCCACTTCCACCCACCTTTATATTGTTGTGGGCCTCCACCTGTCAACTTTACGTCTGTCTTCTCTACGTCAGCGTCCCCTGCCGTGAGATGACACTGAGCGCTCACATGTGCAATGCTAATGCGCATCCCTCCGAGTGGAGTGTGCAATTGGCCACCCATTGCCATCCGCTAAAAGTGCCTTCAGCTCAAGAGTGGTAAAGGTCGGCCCTGCAATTTCCTGCTCATGACACTGCTGGCTCCAAACAACTTTTCCAGGGGGTATTTTGGTCGCCTCTTCAACACTGGCCAGACGTCTTGAGAGTCATGGGAGTACAACACCCGATACCCCTGCCATGTCGATTGACTCGCTGTGGTGTGCCCATTTATACTGCTGGGTGGACAAAAGCGGTGCTGTGGTGAGCTGGGTAATTTAAGAAATTTGCCCCATTGTATTGGGTTGAGACTAGGCTCTAAGGAAAGCTGTCTCGGGTGTGGACCAATCAACTTCAAGGACAGTGCACATTATCAGAGTTATGTTTTTTGTTTGCATTATGACTGCAGGTATTGTGGTCTATGTAAATATGACTCCTTGTAAAAAAAGGTGTCAGTTTTGTTGCCAGATAGAAGGGTAAAAAAACAATTACCATTGCCCCATTGTTTCAAGTGCCGCGCCAGGAAAAAGGATTGAACGAGCCGCCCTCTGGTTTGCAGGTCGAACGTGATAACAATTACACCCGGGAGAATCCATACCCAAGTTCGCGTATGTCACTCTGATGCCTGGACTTTTTCCATTAAATACATCCTATTTTGAACCATGCTTTCACTATTACCCAAACGCACGAGGTTACATGACTGCAGCGTTGCCACAGGAGGTAAATGAGCGTAAACGATCGAAAGTCAAAACAAAACCAAATTGCAACATAAAACCGCAACTTAACATTTTTTAGAGTTGATTTGGATTTTCTTTTTTTTGTAACTGTTGTTAACATGAGCAGAAACAGTTTAATAATTGGAGATGTTTCCAATTCATATGATTTTTTTTAAATTTTCCTAACAACGATGTTTGAGACATTTCAGAGCAAAGTTTCACGGTGAAATGTACGTAATGGCTTTTAACAAAACGCCCCAAAACACTTCTCATTTCCCTTATTCCAAACAAACCGTTTAAAAATCCATTTGGGGGTGGCAAAAAAAAAAGACAAACAGGAGCCGCGTCATTAGGGCCACCTCAAACGCGCGCCGTGTATTATTGATCTTTCCTCAATCCTTTTTATTTCCACTCAATTTGCAGTTTAACAGAAACGGCCGTCTAACGGAGCGTTAGCCCATCGCTCCAGAGCGCACACGTGCACGCGCGCGCGCACACACGTGCACGCGCACCAGCAGCTCATCCCCGGCACTGCCAGACGTCCCACCACTCTGAGCAAATGGCGCGTCGCCTAACGCGCCCCGCGGTGCTTCTGGGGAAACCTTCCACCAGTCCGCTCCCCCCCCCCACACACACAGACCGCCTTCCCTCCCTCCCCTCTGCCCTGCTCTAATTGCCAGGGTTCAGCTCCGCAGCTGCTGCTGCTGCCTGCTTGCTTGCTGCTCACACTTTGCGACGGCTTGTGGCCGAGCGGCGCACGCCGCCGCCGCCGCCGCACCTGCCGATAACCCCTTTACCCCCCACGGGACCTGCCCGCCCGCCCGCCTGCCCGCCTGCCTGCACGCTCGCACGCTCGCTCGCTCCGGGTGCCTTTGCCTGCCACCTTGCACCTTGTCGCTTTCTCTTGCCCCCCCCCCCCCACAGCCTCCGTGGCTTGCGCAGTCACCACCTGGGACACGTCAGGTGTGCGTCGTGGAGCAGGGCCTGTGGCTTTTTTCTTTATTTTTTTAGCCCCTCCAAAAAGCCCCCCCCCCTCCCCCCCACTTGCAGCGGAAGGCTTAAGCGTGCTTATTCAGAATGAGCGCGGACTTAAATGTCGCTCGGTACGTCCTAGTGCCTCGTCTGCAGATTAAATTATCATAAGTGCGTGTTGGTGACAGGGGTTGGGAGCCTCGGGGTTCGGAGCATACATCGCTCGCCACTCGCTTGGGCCATGGTTTGGAATTCGAACCAGTTTTATCCTGGTAAATAACGCAGTGCGCTAACCGCCGCGCCACCGATCCATCCCCGCCCTTGTTTGTATTCCAATACAAATCGGCTCCTGGATGAGCTGTGCATGTAATTTTGTTGCTCCAAATATCTCCCCCCACCCCCTCCCATACCACCACCCTGACCTTCAAATAAGACGCTTTTGTTCTCCCCTGCGATGCAGTTACGTAGGCAGGCACACACACACACGCTCGCACACGAATGCGCGTCGTTCGTAAACGCAAGCGCAGTGGTTCTCGCACAAGTACGGTAATTGCGTCCCAACAAGCGTTGCAAGCAAATGCATCAAAACCGCGATCCACAAACCTCTTGCGCTCAAACAATTTCGCACGATGTAACGTAATAGGGGCATTGCAGTTGCGCCCGTGACTTATGGTACAATTTACTCGGCCGTTGTAGGTGCGGTTTGCGCGCTGGTTTATAAACACACGCGCACGCACGCCTCTCTGTCAAAAGCCGGCAACTATTAAGCCTCTTCATTATGTAGGTTTGTAGGCCCGTCGAAAAAAATACACTCCACATCTTTCAGCGGATAAGCGAAGTAATCCTTATGAGCGCCTTGTTGAAGGGGGGGTGGGGGGGAGTCAACATAATTGAACGCCGAAGTTTCAGTGGAGACGCACCGCAAAGCTGCGCTTGGCAAAGCTGCGTTTGGCGGTGCTGTGTCAAGGCTTTCAAGTTTCAGAGAAGGCGTGCGCGTTGGCTGACTGACGTGCCTGTGTGCCTGCGTGCCTCGTTTTTTTTTGTTACATTCAATTTGAAAGACCATTCCCCCTCCTCCTCTTCCATTTCCCCCCCCCCCCCTCTTCCACTTCTCACCCCCTCCCCCGAACCCTTCGTTTCCAATTTGTGTTTAATTTGGACTTTACGCCGTCGAGAAAGTCTATTAATTAACTCGGTAACGTCGCGCTTTACGGCGCGAGCGGGTGGCGGTGGTGTGGAGCGGCTTGATTGTGGATGCGCGTAACACGTGATTAACCCCACTTGGTTAGGACTTAATTGCCACTGCGGTTTCCACACACCCCCCCCAACCCACCCTCCCACTTGGTTCATTTATTTATTTTCTTTACGGGCAGGCGCGCGTACACACACACGCGCGCGCGCACATGTGGTGGTGCTTGAGCAACTATTAAGCAGCGAACTGAACCGTGAAGCATTAGAGAGGTAACAACCGGTCCAGGCCACGAGACGCGCAGGAAAAAGCGATTTCCCCCCCCCCAGCCACCCACCCACCCCTTCATTCTTTCTGGGAGCTGTGTCAATTTGAAGCGGAGGCAGCAAGCTGTGACTTCAACACAGCCCTTCCTCGCCCAATTAACTTTACACCCCCTTAGCACGCAAGCGTTTATTTAATGTGATGGGGGACCAGCAGAACCGTCATTGTGCCTAGCAGCGTGATTTCTTAATGCAATGATTGCTTTGTCGCAACGCCCGGATATTCGCGCGTGGCGAGCGCAACGCGTCTTGGTGGCCACGACGGCTGCGTTCCGGTGGCGCGAGAAGGTGCCATGGTTTTGTTTGTTGTTGAATGTAACAAGACAACAACAACAACAACCCGGTGCCGCCAGTGTAGCTGGGTTAAAAGTGAATAGAAATGTCGCTCATCCAGAAGTCGCTGCAACAGTTAAACAATGCATACGTGTGTACGTACTGTGTGTGCCATCGCCTGAAATCGCGTGTGATAAGCATGCATGTAAAGTGAAAGACGCGAGCTTGTTTTAAATTGGCCATTGAAAGAGCCGAACTCAAAACAGGCAAAAGTCCACCTTCATCCCTACCAACTAACAAAAACGAATCTACCTATTTTACTTACGGGCAGCATAACCAATGAGCAACGTTAGTATGTAATACGTGCAGCGTTATATCTTAAAATGGAAAAACAATACATCACTTCCTTATAGCAGTTAAGAGTCCAGTGGCAATGTTAGTAAATGTATAATTCACACGTTAACTGACATCACATGTCAATGGCCACTGAAAAGGACCTAACACGTAGAAGCCTGGGTTGGAGGTACGGTGGCATCAGAAGTGGCCTGCAGGAAAACAATCAGCTCAAATCACCAGCAGCGTGACTATCGAGTGTGCAGGCGGTGCACCTGCACCCAGGGCCCATGTGTTGAAGGTGTGGGGGGCAAGGCAGCAGCCTATAAGGAAGGGGAACAATTGAACAGGGCTTCCCCATTTCATTCCTCGCACCAGAGGTCCATGCCAACCAAGCCATACTACTGTAAACCGCCTGGCAGAGATTGTGCATCGTTTGTGACCGCCCTAGAGTGCAAATTATGGTGTGTCACTTTCTGTGCGAGTTGTGGGCTCGACAGAGTCGGTAAAAAAAAATACGTAGCTTGCTGGCAAGGTGACATTTCCAGAGGATGGCACAAACAGCCATAATGGGCCCCCTCACGTGATCGGTTGACATTCGTCAGAGCCTGCTGTCTCACTAGCCTCTGCAGAATTTGTTTTAAAAAAATACCCCATCTCTTGAAAAGTATTCGTTTAAGCAAAATATCACTTTCCGCTTTCTGACGATGAAACCTTTTTAACAGCGTACGCACAGTGCGTCCCCAAACATCATCTTTTGGAGATGTTTTTTTTTTTTTTGCCGTATCCACTGGGAGTTTCTCCAATTGCCTTTCAACATTTTTCGGTGGCAAATGTTGGCAATTAAATCCCGATTCATCACTGCTTCGTCAAACACGTTTTAACAAGCCATTTTAGAGCCTATTGATCCATCCCGGTGTCCAAATTGTTCCCCAGTTAGGGTTCCCTCGGTTGCCCTAATCTCATCAGCTCAACGCATCCTCCGCTTTAATTGAAGACACCGACATACTCGGCCCCACACACTTTGCAATTTTTCGTCTCCTTGTTGTACTATTTAATGGGGTTCACCCGGGTTAATGATTTGAAGGCGTTTTCACAGCACCCTTTAAGAGCAACGATACAATTTGATTGTAGACACACGAGTGTCCACACATCTTACCTATGAAGGGCTTCCAAAATATATATTTTTGTTATCTGCAGTTATAAGTAAGATTTACATTTTTTTTTACATTTTATGATTCCTCGTTCTCGAAAAAATAAAACTCTCTGGGTGGACCGGGAGGCTTTGACTTTAATCTCTCCAACTCTGTACATTTGTCTCTCTTTGCGCATCCTGCAATAATTATTCACGAACATCTTCATTAATATGCACCGGAATATTTTTTTTGTCGGTTTAGCTTTTCCCTATTTTAACTCTATTTTGTCTTTTTTTGCCACATCCTCTACCTCTAAATCTTCTTCGAACACCCGTACTTCACATTTAACAAAATGTGCACTTCCCCAAATAAATATTCTTCACGTATTTGATGAATGGAATCATCGTGGCTCTGAGCTGGTGCAGAAGCCAAGGCAATTAGAGCCCTTTGAGGTCCCATAATTTACGATGCGTCGCGATTGTGCCGTCCCTCCGCCCGACTCCTTCCCGTGTTCCCCGCTGCTCAAAGCTTGTAGCGGGAGAGTTGACGGATGTTTAATAAAGTAATAAGGTGCAGTAATAAAATCGCAGCCTCCTTCCTCAATTTTGATTGTTGAGATGGCTCTCTCGTTGCCAGATTGTCCGGAGCCCTACCTCCGAAAGCCCATTCCGAGCCTCTACCCTCATACCCTCTCGCCATCGCACAAAGTAATGGAGAGCAATAAAAGCGGCAGGACAGGAGATGAGATGATGGTCTTTCTGCCCGCGCCGTTGCCTCGCTTTAACAGGACCCGCTTTGCGATTCTACTCGCACCAACGGCGCAGATGCTCGCAAATTTTTTGTTAGAACATTTTTAATTGTATTTTTTTTCACGGATTTTTTTTGTTGCGCAGATATATCGTACTACTTGATTTGAAGCTTTCGTGACTGCAGGAATCCATACTCTTTGGTTCTTTCGGTAAAGTCACGTAAGTAAAAACAATAAAAAAAAAATATCATAAAATAAAACAATTTTTTTTTTTTACATTTGTTTCATTTTATTTTATTTTTATTTTTCTGCCTACGTGACTTTGCCGAAAGAACCAAATAGTATCATCTTGCTATTACAAATAATCTATGCCTCGAGTTTGCTGGTTGGGCTCCTCTCCACCCCGAACAATAGTGGCTACCAGCCGTTGCCGCCAAAACTAGCTGGATAACTGGCTAAAGGGGATTGTTTTTTACGTAATGAATTAACATTGAATCAAATTGAAACGGTGGAAAAAGTTCTGGAGAAGTTTAATAGATAGTGACACCGAAGAGGTGTGAGTAAAGAATACATAAGAATGACACGGTCCATTTAAACTTGATCTACCTTTTAAATATATGCTCATTTTAATGTTATTCTTTCACCCGAATCTTATTCAAATCATGTAGAATATAAAAAAAACACTCGCAATGCATACTATATTGGCATTTTATTACGGGTTGCCACGGTGGTGAGATCGTGAGTTAGATTTGGAGTTTGCGTGCGCTCCCCGTGGTCGTGTGGATTTTTTTCCGGGTCCTCCGGTTTTTCCCTCCAACATTCAGAAACAACACGCATTTTGGGTATTTGGCTGCTATTCATTTCCACGTGAGAAGCCGCTTCATTGAGCTGTCATTTTATAGCCAGGTCACTTTGTTGACAAGAGCTGTAATGCTCTCAGTGGACCTCGCCTGGTGAGATAAAAAAAATCATTTTTACGTAAAAGACAAATTTACTTTTAGCGCTCCAAGCACAGCAGTAAGAGTGTGAAAATGACAGCTGTCTCTTCTTTTAAACCGCGGAGCAACACATCCTCTTCTCGAGGTGCGCTCTCGAATTCACCTTTCGTGTAGCTTTTAACGAAGGTTCCCCACAATATGCGCCATTAGATAATTCGATTAATTGAATGCCCCGTAGTTCTTTTTTCGATGTAAAGCTTTCGTGACTGCAGGCATTCATTTTCTTGGTTCTTTCGGTAAAGTCACGTAGAAGGGAAGTAATAAAATAATACAAATAAAACATAATAATCACATACCTGCATTTCCCATAAATATGCTAAATTCCTCTTGATATGCAAATTATTTTGTCAAGGTGCCCTTCCCCCCTTCCAACCCAGCTTAAATATACGCTCCAAGCGTGGTGGTGTTTAATTCAGACGCTGTCTCCCCGACAGACCTGGTCTTCACCTGAGGACGGCTGCTTGCGTTGTGGCCGAAACGTCGTGAGAATTATTTTATAATGTTTTATTTTTATTATTTTATTACTTCCCTTCTACGTGACTTTACCGAAAGAACCAAGAAGATGAGCCCCCTTGTTCATTCACCATTGGGTGGAGGCCTTTTCGCAACTTTGTCGGTAGTGGGGGTCGTTTTGACCATGCTTCACTACGGTTAGCAGTGCACGGCTGGTTAAGATGGAGAGGCAGGACCAGCTCGGATATCACTCCACGCTAATGTTAACCGTGCCCGGGCCGATTGAAATCGGGTCACAAGGGTGAATTTTGCAGTGCACTGACCACTGCACCAGCTGATCCAGCCATTGTGTTGTTATTCAGTGTACAATGTTTGCATTCGATAACGTCTTCCGTACAGATGTATACGAGAATATGAGAAAATCTCACGTAGATTCACTTTCGCACTGCATTATTGAAACATCCCCACCAAATATTCGCATTTAAATAATGATTATTATTATAATAATGTATGGTCGTTTGTCAGTCCACTGCTGTATAAGAGCATCCACATGCCGTGTCAGTAGGTAATGGGGTTTGTTTAACCATACTTCACCATTCCGGTCAGTAAAGGATCGTAAAACAGCGGAGGCGAGGACCATTTCAGATAACATTTGCCGCTGATTGTTGGTTATGCCTGGAATTTCAACTTTGGTTGCTGCGTTTCACGGAGCAGCATGATAAACACTATGCCACCACAACCCCCCCCCCCACCACCCACCGCACCTAATGTTACCATTAGTAAATTACCATTAAGACTGTGAAGTATTTGCAAGGTTGTAATCATGACCAACAAAGCGATTGGGCATGAGCAGAAAGAAATATAGGCTAATGTGTCTTTCTCCTGAAGCTGAACAAAGAGGTTATTAGTGCCGTCCATGCATTATGCATGCAGCCACTCACAGTAATGCCACAATAAAGGTATTGTTCACCGTGATGTACATCCACTTACACGTGCCACACCTGGCACAGGAAATGCGCAGAACCATTCACAGGTCACACAGCGCTGACACACAGTGTCCCCAATGGTAATCGGAAAATGGAATTTGTTGTAGATGCACCCTTGTCAATTCCACTGCCGGATGACGGCCTGCCCACGTCGTGTGGGTCGTGGGGGGTTCACTGACCATAGTTCAACCACGCCGCTCAGTGCAGGCTAATGCATACATGGAGGAGAATTGACGTGGAAGCATAGAGTTGCAGTACAACAAATGGATTTATCTGCACTCTCCCTCCACGCAGCACGGCCCCCACGGTTGTTTCTGACAACCCAGCGTGCATGGTGGTCACCCATCCGAAAACTATCCAGGCTCAAGACTGCTTAGCCTGAGAGATGTGATGTGATCGGGCACATTGCTAGTGATTCGTTCGTAGGCAGCTCGGCCTATCCCAGTAAACACTTATTTGTATAAGGAATTGTTTCTCTTTAACGGTTACCACTGGTGCAATATGATGACGTACGCGTTGCTTGGTATTATCTTCTTGACTATAAATGTAATTAAATGCAATCTGTCTCGTTTCGCTTCGTCTTATTTTTATTTAATTAGTAGGATACATTATTGAAAGGAGCTACACATTTTTGCCCATTTCTTTAGATTTTCCAATAAACATGTCTTCAATTGGAACAATTTGGATTGTACGGAGCGTCTTAAATGCAGCCTCATCTCATTGTAAGATGCCTTACAAAAGAGTGGGATGGTTATTCTAGGGAAAACAAAGGCATACTTATGTATATACAGAGCATTTGAAGTTTCTTAAAATTGTACCTTCATGTGCAGGTGTATAATAGTCCAAATATACACAGTTAGACGTTTTATTCCAAGACAGTGTTACGGCAGCATGACATGGGCAGTGGGGTATTGTCTAGTGCACTCCGTTATGAACATACTCGCCCAAGTTGTATTCCCAGTTAAGGCTCTCATCATGAGTAGCATCAGTAACGAGTAACATCTGAACTGCTCCTGCCCCCCCCCCCTACTTCACCTGCGTGGTCAAGTATGGTCAATCAACAACCACAACAACAACTCCCGTGGCCCACACGGCACAGGGGAGGCGGGTTAACAAAGGGGCTGTAATTATGACTTCCACGGCTCCTGTAGGTATTACACTGGCACGCACGGTCATGCCTCACTCTGTCTGTTTTCTTTTCTTTAAAAAAAAATAATTCTTCCCTCTGTTCATTGCCCGGGCAGGGTGCGGCTTCTATGCCTGAGAGCGGTGGGACGGGAAGGGGAGGTGCGGGTGGGGTGGGCTCCGTTTCGAGAGCAGGTGCGATACGTGGATCTACCTACGCTATGTGTGGTAAGCCCATCGCCCGGCTGTTTCTCTGTCTGTCGTCTGTCTGTCTGCTGTTGTTGTACCACGGCACATGTGGCAGGCATTGCCGCAGTTAATCTGGTGCGTGCGTGCGTGCGTTGTTGGAGGGGAGTGGTGGCGCTGCGGTTAGCACACTGCGCTGTCAACTCCGGTGACCTGTGATAACATCGCTGGCCGGGAGCCACGCTCGCGTTACTCGGTTTCGTAGTGCCGTGTGCTAACAATTATGAGCCCTGTGATCTGAGCTTTGATTCACAGCCACAGATAATGTCAGTGGTGAGTGGTGTCAGAATGTGTCCTTGGCTTCTTCTAGGTTGACTTAGCCATAAATAAGTACCTGGTGTGTCAACACACGAGCACTGGAGAGGAAAATGTGCTCAGGCGTTGCGGTGTCCACACACCACCCCATTGTGCGTCATGCCACCTTCAATAGGTGCTTTCAAACAGCACTTTCCTCAGTAGCCTCTACGGATGTATGGTTGACCTGTTTTAGTTCGTGATAAGTGGTGGCTCAGTATGAGCAAGTTGCCTATGATGTTAGGCCCGAAACAATTGACTCCCTTGAGTTTTGACGAATTGTCATGCTTTATCATTGCACTTTGATTCAGGAATCTGTTGTTGTTGTTTAACACTGTGGCATTTGTAGTGCCTCTTGTGGCTGCATGGGTCACGTGAACAAATTATATTCAATGTATACGAATCACAATAAAAATTACACTCACCGTTCATTCCGTGTATCACGAGCATAAGAATACGTTTTAATTCACTTAATTGACGTATCAGTAACATCCCGATACGATATAATGTCGGTGCCATTGGTTCAATTTGTCAACATGAACAAAGGTGATTGTTCGACCACCAATTTGTGTGGCATGGCGGTCACCGTAGTTACCTGGAGACAACATGTGCCTCAACCGTGTAGACATTTATATTTATGTTGGGGCAAGTTGGTATCTGTTTTCCAAAACGTATTTGAAGCAATGATTAAATGTGAATTCAATTCCCTTCTGCGATACGAAATGCTGCCATCTCATTTCTTCCATTTCGTATCTTAACCTGCACTGCTGCGTTCTTGGATGTATCTGTGGTGTTGTGTGGGTATTTCGTAGGAGCAGCTCACAAAGCACGGTCCTTGACCGATTAACCCAGAACGCACGTGATTTCATGAAATCCCTGAAGCTAGCCTCGCTAAGCAATCTCGAGCCTGGATAATTATTCTTGGAAAAGTGACCGCCATGCACAGCAGGTTGTTACAGGCTGCGGGCAGCAGGAGGCAGCACAGGGAACATAGTTTTATTGCACCCTACTTATATGCTGCCTTGTCTCCAGAGGTCGCAACCGGGTACCCGATACCCGTACCCTACCCGATACCCGGCTACCCGTACCCGGCCGGGAACGGGTAGCCGTTTGCGACCTTGGTGCGGCCGGGTACGGGAACGGGTAGGCCGTGAGTCACTGGTGAGTAACCGTTTGTCACTCATTTCGGGCAGGGTACGGGTACGGGTACGGAACGGGTACCCGGCCGGGTACGGGTACCCATTTGCGACCCTGGTGCGGCCGGGTACGGGTACGGATAAGGAATCAAAACCCGTTTGCGACCTCTGCTTGTCTCCGCTTCCTCCTTTCTCGGCAACTGATGCTCGCGGACACGGTCAAACAACCCCGCACGACCCGTCCGGAATGGAGAAGCCCTCAATCCAGTAGTGGATTGACATATGGCTGTACACACAACGCAAAGACACAGTTCCCCCGTGTAGCCTTCACAGACCGTTGGGCAAGTGCTGTTAGCGAGCAGCTTTGGGGGCCGGCATTGCACACGAAGGGGTCTGTGGCCGGCACCACGCCCGGCCGCCTTTGTCCCCGTAGTGGAGATCTTTACTACACACCACACCAGACGCTCATTTGAGGTCGAGTCGACCTAGGGGAGGCCCAGATCATCGTCACCGGTGTTGCCCGTGAGCGGGAATCGAACTCAGCTCCCCGGGTTCGTAGCGCAGCGCGCTCACCGCTAGACGACCGCATGTGCACAGCAGAACGCGGACACTCAGGTTAGGATTGTGGAGCGGCGCGTTTGTGCGATTCGCAGTGTCCCGTGAACTTTCACTTCTGCGGCACTCCTGGAAAGCGGCCTGTTTTGTCATTTTTGCTAACTCCGCACTAACGCGACACTTTCACTCCCGTGGAAAAAAAATAAGGGAAAAAAAACTCCCTCACCGATTTTAATGCTGCACATTACGCAGCAAAGTGCCCCCCGGGACCAGAGTTATTGACACGTGAAATGTGGTTAGCGCTTTTTTGGACAACGTCGTATTGTCAGCACGGGGGGGGGGGGGGTGACTCATTTATATCAAACGTTTCAAATAAAAAACATTTTTATGCTGAGGGTAGAGCTAAATCCTTTAAACAGTGGCTTTATGAGTTATAAAGCAAGGTCATAATTATACTTTAATGTACGGCAGCTCCCGGCCTTAGCCAAAGCCCAGCATGCAAATGAGCTGCGGCCTGGAGCAGCGATGTAAAACAGGCGTTTTATTTCTAATTAACGGCAGAGGTGCGATGGGAACCGCAGTGGTCGCGCGCCAGCATTATTAGGTTTAACACGCACACGCGTCCCACCACCCCATCGCGCTATCCTCTCTGCGTGCCTCCCCCCCACCCTCTCCTCGTCCACCGCCTCATTCACTCCCTGGGCCCCCAGAGATAACCCCGCAGTGCGAGAGTTCACACTCAGATTTATGCTTCTAATTTTCTCCGAAATCGCTGGGCCAGGAGGAAGAAAAAAGTACTAGTTGAAGTTTCTCTCCCACCCCACCCCCCTCCCCCTTTTTTTTTTGGCGCTAGACAAAGGTGCGCTGGAATAATGATGTGGTTAATGGGGTCCATATGCAAAAGAGTCTAAGGAAGGTCAGTCTTAATGGAATGCTGCGCGTTGTAATGGAATGTAAATCATTAATACGTATTTCACAGTTGCCTGCCCGCTTACTGCCCATGTGCACAGGTCACAGCACACACAGGGCCCTTTAATGAAATAATAGCAAAATTATGTTTTATTCCATTATGGCCCTCATTAAATATGAAAGCGTGTAATTTGCCGGGTGTTTCAGATGTCTTTTCCTTAATATGGTTATACACAGTACCCGCTGAATGATTTATGCACTTTAGAAGGAAAAGTGCGGCGATTCGTAGGTTTGCGGGAGGCACCGCACGGAGAAGAGCGGCCCGGTCAGAGCCCCCCGTTCCATTTCCCAAACACGAACGTGAAACTCCGGCCGAAATCCACGCGCTCGGGCCGGTTTCGGACCGGCGCGTTCCTCCGATTCGCTAATTTGAAAAAAAAAAGTGTCGCGAGATTCCCCCCACCTGATCCCCCCCCCCACCTGATCCCCCCCTCCCCCACCCCCTACCTCCCACATTTCCTTCCCCCCACCTGACCCCCCCCCCTTCCTCCCAACCCCCCCGGCATTGCACGTTACGTCGCTCCCCGGTGAAAATTAACGGGCCCAGTCTCACCCCCCCCCCCCCCCGTGGCACTTTTGAGTCTCGTGGCATGCTGGGAAGAGGAGCAGTTTGAACTGCTCCGAAGAGGCACTGGAGGATTTTGAGTAAAGTACATGGAGGGGGCGGCGTGGGGAGGGGGTTTGGAGGTTCTGTGATTTCGTCAAGTGGTATTAAGGATTTTTTTTTGGCAAAAAAAACTGGGACATGGGAAACAAAATATCGCACAATACCAGAAGCGGGGAGAACTACATGCAAATGCATTGTCTAGAGGCGTGTATTGTTTAGCATCTGACGAACACCACGACTTTTAATGATTTGGGAAGACTTCCAGATTTCCCAGGACAGCTGCCTCAAAAGAGAATGCTCCTGTTAAAGCCAGGACAGGTGACAGCTTTCTCGAGTATTGAGTAACCCTAATGACAACATCTTGGTTTTGTCCTGGGCCTAGTGTAGGCTCTGAATTAGTCTGCTGAGGCCTACTTTTCAAGTCAGGTGTTTTGACATTTCTGTAAATACGATCAGCACCGTGACACAGTTAGTATGGACACGAACAATTTCAGCAGGGAACCGAACGCATCCAAGAAGATATCAACCAAGGAGATGGTATCGGCGTGTGTGCCGGTACCTGGTGGATTTTTGCATTGCAGGATCGTGGGACATTGCAAAGGTTTGGGAATGAAGGCCTTCATCCAGCAGTAGAATGATCATAGCTTATGACATTGAATATTGCAGATGAGTCTCCTCAACATTACTCCTTTAACTTTTTTTTCAAAACAGCTTAATCGATTTAAAAACATCCATTATAATTTCCAGGATGTATGGCTTTGAAGTTCAACACTCCCGTGTGTTATCTTTCTGCATTGTTGAAGTTCTAAGGTGGTGACCATGTCTGCGAATATGCAATGTGGCGACGTCCAAGAATGAGGGCATTCATCCGTGTTCACACAGTTGGCACACATGTTCACACATGGCAATTTCCACCTTGGCATCAAAAACTTTTCACGCGTTTTAAATTGTTGTCTTTCCCCCACACCTCCCGATGAGCACGGTTAACTACGTACGGCGCCAATAAAGTTCAACATGTATCATGCAATGGGCTCTCTTTCGATGGAATGCAACAAAATGTTCACTTAAGTTTCCCTTACGTGCGCTTGCTTTCATTTCCAAGATGTGAAAGCATTTTTTGGTGAACGATGGATGTTGTGTTAAAATGCAGCAGCGCCCATTTATTGTGCACAAATATTGTTTGAACGGTTAACAAATGTAGAAAGAAATCAACGAGTGAGAATTCAACAGGGGTTGGAAAGTCACAAAGTGGTTTAACAGCACTGCATCATGTACCCGGCAAACTGTTTGATTCCCATTCACGGCTACCATCAGTGGCAATTTATATTGGAACTGGTCCTGGGTCCCCTCTTCAAACCAAATGCGTGCTGACTAATCTGGTGAAGAATGTCCAAACAAATCCCCATGACTAGCACATGATTGTGGGAGGCCCTCACCCACCAGTGTATTTATGGGGGGCCGTAAATCATGGTATTGCCTTAAGCATTCAGCAAGTTTATTTTAAACTCACATTATTCATAAGCTGTGGTTAACATGAAGTCCGTGCTCTTCAAAAGCTTACAAACAACTTTTTTGGTTGGCGGAGGAGGTGGCAATGGATATAAAGTATCATACTCTTGACGGTAATTTGTTTTTTTTAAACAACTTTAATTAACTTTGTAATTTTTATATCCAGTGAAACGTAAATGCCATCTAGAATCCTTTTTATACCGTGGCGGGCACGAGGGCACAAATTACGGACGTTATTAACGCGTGTGGCCCATGGAGTGAAATTTTCAGAAAGTAATGAACCCACTTTGGTTACAATAATACTCGCGGAAAACACCAGCCTAAAAGTCTCACCCCCCCCCCCCCCCCACTTGTTATTATCTTAATAGGCACACATTAAACATGAATGAGGCAATTTTCAGCGAGTGCTGTTTTGTGCATCCTGTTTAGGTATAATTCAATAAGGGGAGATCAGGCCGCTTTGAGGAGGCTTGGTGAGGATGGTGAGGATGCGCGGTTTTGAAGAGACCCTGTGAATGCAGGACGTCGCTCGCAAAATCACAAGCCACGCACGACCTGTTTATTAAATGTAGTATTTTAAACGGCCCATCTGGCCACAGAGGCTCATTATAGGGTTGGCACTTCTCAGGTGAAAAAAAAAGCCGAGGCCATATCATGGGAAGAAGAATATCTCAATATCTGAAGAGGGGTGGGTGGGGTGGGGGCGGGGGCGGGGAGACCCACATTGTATCGAGCGGTGTATTATTATGCAACTGACAAAACTGGGACTATTAATGTCCCGTGAAGATCTTCTTGGTTCTTTCGGTAAAGTCGCGTAGAAGGGAAGTAGTAAAATAATAAAAATAAAACCATAATAAAATATTATTATGTTTTTATTATTGTATTACTTCCCTTCTACGTGACTTTACCGAAAAAACCAAGAAGATGAATCCCTGCAGTCACGAAAGCTTTAAATCGAAAAGTCCCGTGAAGAGTTACAGATTTCCCAGCACGGCTACCTCAAACAAGCTCATTGGTCTTAGCTCATTGGCCTCGGAGCCAAGGCCCCCTCTGTCTGCCTCGTTTGTTAATTTGCAGACGTTTCCCGACTGCCATTCATTTGCTCGCATTGCCGAGCAGCGCTCGCTTGCGTTTCACGGAAGATGCTGTAATTTTAGGCGGCGGTAATGAAAGCTGTCAAAGAATCGGCCTCTCAGCCTCAACCCAGGCCCAAATTAGTGGCATTCATTTGCTGGTCCCCGGGCAGAGTGGTTAGAGTGGCCGTGGGGAGAGATGGGGCGGGGGAGGAGGGGAGCATCGGGGAGGGGAGAGGCAGGGGAGCTGTATGTCGGGGCGGGAGATCGGGAAAATGAGGCGCTCGGAAGATGAGAGTTTATTTTATTGCTATTTCTTTTTTCACGCGCGATAGAGAGCAGCAGAGAAATGGGAGGAACACATCGTGCAATCTATGAGTTTAATTATAGAGAGCAGAGCTGCAGGTAATAGTGGCCATTCATTCCTCTGCATTAGCTTTTTTTGGCATATCCGCTTTTCTGGCAAAAAAAACTCCAAAGTGCGTTTTACTCGTAGCAACACACACACACAAGAGCACAGTGCTTGGGAGGGATTAACTTTCAATAATATAACACTATGTTACCCAACAACGGTGATTATAATTCAGTGGCAGCATTTATACATTCTTTAAAAAAAAAACTCGGACCTTGACAGGAAACGTGAGTGCTGTGTAGATATGCATCGCTAATTGATGTTTAGTTGGAAGCGCAGAATGGCCGCTGAACATGTCATTGCATCTGCATAATGGGACAGAGCCCTCTGTTAAAACTGTTGCTAATTAGCATTTAAATGATTCCATTTAATTGCAAATGGCAATTGACCCAGCCAAAGCTTCAGAGACCAATCAATTATGGCCATTTAGGTTTGAGTTAATTGGGGCGGGGTGTGGATGGTGTTTACAAGTGGGGCACGGTTATCTCATCGGGACAATATCGGAGGGAGGGGTGGCTCCTTTGGCAGCCAATTGATTTGACTGGCAACCATGAAACATTGTAAATTAAGCATAAACTTTAATGTAATGAATAAAGAAAAGGCTGTGTAAATAATTGAAAGTTGATTCATGACTTTTAAGATAGCTGTATTATTATTAAAGCATTACTTAAGTAGCTTTAAAGAACGTAGGGGGGGGGAAATCGCAATATTTTTTTTATAGCGTCAATAATTTAATGATGGATATAATTAATTTTGGGTACACATTTTCGTGAATTTTTGGATTCATTGTGAGAAAAAAAAATCGCATTTCGCATATTTTCTTTTCACGTCCAATAGCCTGTTTTCCATCACCCGGGTTTTTCCTGCTCTTAACTACTTTAATATTTAACGCCCAAATAAGGTATACGGCTCGTAATTATTGCTGACGATTGCGATGGTTGAGGACACTGTAATTTCCCCGCGACAACAAACGCAACGGCCTGTCTTCAATGTTAAGCTCTAATAAATAACTATCACTTTTTGAAGTGTGAAATATTGCCGGCGTGTGCGCGGCGGCGGTATTTATCAAAAAATATATTAAAATATCGGCTGCATATAATTAACATGCATCTCTGGGTGAGCGCTTTTGAGATGGTGAGATTTATTAGTCTTTGCGATAATTTTTGTTGCGCGTATGCATGAAATGTGAGTGCCTTCCATCAGGTAAATAACTCAGATTCGACGGGCACGGGGCTGCGTGCCATTTCTGCATATGCCGAGCGTTTGCAGACTTATGAATTTAGCCCCCGTCATTAATATGCCTAATAAAATATTAATCACACAAATGGATTTACATCTGAAGTAATGTTCCAAATTGGCGTAATCAGAGCATAAGGACTGCTTTAATGGCTTAAGAGATATAAAATAGGACGAAACTGTAATTAAACATTAAAATCAACTGGATAAAAATTAAACATTTATTTCGTCATCATTGTCCAACCATATCCGAGCTGACGTAATGGCTAAAGTACAGTGATGTTAATTGGATGTAATGTTTGACTTGGTGCACCAGCCTCGCTAGGGTTAGTTTTAGTGTTGGGATGGTTTTGTGGCAAAAAAAACTCCTCCCAAGGTGCACGTTAATATTTTATCGCATACAATTCGGTCAAAAATGTTCCCATTCGGCTGCTGATGTCTGCTTCCCGATTTTTCTCCATCCCTTCCAAAAGACTAAATCTGTCATTTAAATCAGAAGCTATTTGTCAGTCGCTTGAACGGTGATTGCCTGCAGTGGCGCTGTCGTGTTTGTTACACTTAAGTAAGATTTAAGATGCCGTGGTTTACATTTTGTATGCACAGAAGTGGTTCTTTCTCTCTCTCTTCCATGACTTCCAGGTGCTGGCGTTGTCTGAAGCGCCTCACTTCGGCAGAGTTTGCTCCCACGGCTCGCAAAACCGTGCCTGCGGTGGGAGGCAGCGATCCCTGGGTATGGGTCGTCTCCTGATTGAAGATGTATCAACGCTTGTCAGGTCGCGCGCTCCACATCAGTCTAAGTCTGAACTCAAAACGGTGGCACGGCTGACGTCAGCGGGCACGTGTGGGCCTCCTTGGCTGGGCCCTTTTGGCTGTCGTGACAGAGGATTGGCTTTGTATTGTCTCTCTTTCTCCCTCCCTCTCTTCCTCTCTCTGGTTGTCCGATGTTTATTTGTCGACCAGGAATTGGCGTTTTATTGTATCTCTCTCTCTTTCTTTCACTCTTTTTATTTATTATTTCTCTCACTCTCCAATGTGTCTTGTTCTTTCGTTGTCGTCCCTCACTTCTTACGTCCCTGAATGCAACGGCCATCCATTCTCCGCGCAAATATTGTCTAATCCTGATGTGTTGTTGCTCAATTCCTCAAGAATGTTCTCCATTCATCTTCTTCATCATCATCCGTGGAAAGTCCACTGCTGGATGAAGGCCTTTCCATCTACCACCTGCACACGAGTTGATTTAACCCCCCCACCACCACATCCCCCGATAGACGCATTCTCTATTGATTTTGCTAGAATTGTGCTTTTAACATTCTCAAGTTTATGATGCACAATATTCGAGCCCGCAGGCTACGGTGCACACATGGGCACGACGCATTCCCAGCAGTTTTTGAATCATTTTAATATGCGCCTCCCTTCGTGCTGTAGCGTGCAGTAATGTCACGTGACCCAAGTATATCACTTATATTAACTTTCTTTTGCGCTCTCTCTCTCTCTCCCTCGATTAAGTGTTCCCCAATGCTATGAATAGATGGCCATTATAACGACCCATAAATTAGATTCAAGGGCCATTTCGGGGTGGGGCGACTCTGTAAGTGCGGGGGTCTGGGAGGTGAAGACCAAGCCACGAGCCGAGGCAAGTTTTAGTCTTTGTTGATTTTGAGCCATAAAGAACGAGACAAAGTCAAGCAACAATGGAGCAGTGAAAAGCTGGCGTTGCTCCTGAATGTGTTGGCTTAATTTATGCAATACAAATGCACAGTGCAACTTGGAGTTTAGCACATAATGCAACTGCATCTCTACGTACTGAAACGCATTTTGTGGTGGCTTAGAGAGACAGGATGACGTTTTGGCGTTTTCGAGTTAGGGTGCCGCCATTGTTAAAATTATTTCATCCCAGACTTCTAAACCACTGCCAGTGCATTTCTTTGGACTCCATCGCCACATCAACCGAAATGCACCCGCGTCTCCTCGGGAGCGAGGGCAGGGTTGAGCTTGGTTTACACTTGGATGGGTGACCACTGGGGCTTGCCAGGTGCTGTAGGCGTGCGGGCTGCGACGTGTGGCCAGGAGTTGGCAGTGATAAGCGTCATCCCCCCCCTCTCCCCCTCGTATGGGTGGTGGTTTTTCTCTGGGCTCTCGGGTTTCCTCCAACACAGAGCCAAACTCTAATTCATGGAATTGGCCAAACATCATCCCATTGTTGCAGGGAACCTCATGCAACAAGAGTCTTGAGACTGAATTTAAAGGCATGATGATGATGACGACGATTATTAATGTTGCTTCAAAATTTCGCAGTGTGAAACCTGGTACCAAAAGCGCACAATGGGTTGACCACTCATCATAACCTCTTTGTGATTGTGTCTAATCACAGAGACATACCTTAGACCACACTATACTGAGAACGATTGTTTAATGGCGGTTAATAAATTGTAATTATTATTATACTGTTTTATAGCCACGTCGTGTCCTGCCATAGCACTGTATTGCACCGCTGCCGTGCAGATTGGCAAAGTGCCGTTTTTAGGTTTGTGTTTTACATGTTTCTCTACATAATTCATTAATTCGCGTGCTTTATTTATAACCAGGTGAGAGCCATTTGAGGGCAAACGTCTCCCTCTCACAAAAGAGCCATCGGTTAAAAAAACGCGTGTAGCATGAGCGAGAGACAATCAAAGCGGTAAAACAATGGGGTGAGAAACACGAAACGATTGGGGCAATCTTGGCATTTTCGGCGCAAGATTCACAATCGATAATTGTAAATCATGACAGGAAAAAAACACCAGATGAAGGCCTCCACACACCTTTTGGCGATGGGGTTTAATTGACCATACTTCACCATTTCGGTCACAGCTGGTCGATGAAGGGAAGATCCCGGCTCTGCTCATGGTCAGTTCAGATTTCACTCGCCCACTGATGTTACCCCATGCTGGAAATCAAATTGGCAAAAGATAAATACTTTGACAAATTTATGAAAACTCCAAATGGGGAACACGTGTTTTGAGCACGGTCTGTTGTCCAACGTGCATCATGGCATCTGTGCCACACAGAAGATATAGCTTTAATCGAGTGCTGAATCTAAAGTTAACAACTGGAAATTAAAGCAGCGTTAATACCACACAGCAGAGAGCAATGCCAGGCAATAACCTGCTAGAGGAATAATGAACAGTGAGGTTTTTATTAATGCAACTCGGAGACCCTGAAGCCACATAACACGGGGCCGTGTAATTTGAGTTAATTTCCTTCTCGTACCTCACACGATTACCAGTCGAAGGCAATAAACAGACGGAAGTACGGGGCCCGTGGACACGCTGCAAAGCAACTACCGTTGGATGTAGCTATCTGATGTCTTTTCAGATTGTGGCACGTGCTGTCCGGCACAGTGTCCTTCCTGAAGAAGCTCCCAGCACGTGGGCGAAAACGTCGGACATCATTCCGAACAACGCGCGGTACAAGCTGAACACACATTGGAGGCTTACGCAGCACAGCCTAGATAAATGTTTACGCAGCAGCATTCTTTAAACGTGCTGTAACGGGCAAGGCGGTTGGGAAATTATCGCTTTCCTTGCGACAGTTGTTTCAGTTTTAGTCGCAATCGTGTGCTA
The DNA here is from genome assembly GCF_965212315.1 of Lampetra planeri. Lineage (NCBI taxonomy): Eukaryota > Metazoa > Chordata > Hyperoartia > Petromyzontiformes > Petromyzontidae > Lampetra > Lampetra planeri. The sequence continues at coordinate 8,928,695 of NC_136121.1, read as the reverse complement.
CGGATAGCAATGAAGAGGAGGAAGGTAAATTGATCATTACAATTACGTGTTCTCATTTCCTAAATATGTTCCAGTTGAGGTTGGAGTCTGAGCCAGTGGACGGTTTCAGGAATCGCCTGGCGAAGATCTGAAATGTTCCTATGATGAACAACAAGATGCAACGCATTTGTTTAATAACGTTGCCTTAAATGGAAATTATACAGTGGGTAACATTTGCGGGCCAAGGGTTATTGACGAATGCGGACTTATTGTCTGCACCTTAATATGGCACTGCCAGCTTTAACGGTCATCTGGGCCATTGGCCGAAATGTCACCTGATATACATTTGTTTTCTTTTAAGGCCACAATGTCATTGACGAATGTGTTGAGTTGTTTAGTTATTTGTGCTTTGTGCACCGCTACCAACAGTGTCACCAAATAATTTGTTTCATCTTTTTTAAAGAGGTAAAAATCATCTCTCCCATAGTTCCCTTCAAGAAGGAAGCTTCAGTTTCAGTTTAATTTATTAGTATTTACCCTGTGAGCCATTCGGCTCTTGATTTGGGTTCAACCGCAACAAACAATAAAATTACAAGATACACCTAAAATTCGTCGTACAGAAATCTGAACATCACATACGTAAACAATAACATCCTACAGAAAAATCACAACCCGTCCATGCTGTGTACAGAAAGTGCAAAAATTCCATTTCCTGCCGACATACTTACCTGCCTACCCACCTACTCACCTACCTACTGAAATACCTGCCTGCCAGCCTGACTACCTGCCTACCTGCATGGCTACCTGCATACCTATCCAACTACATTCTTACTAATTCTGCCTACCTACAGCGTATATGCCTATCTGCCTGCCTACCAACGTACATACCCACCTAATTACATATCTACCTACCTCCCTAAGCACCTACCTGCCTGACTATCTGCATGCCTATCTGCCGACCTGAATGTCTATCTACCTATGTGATCACTATTTGTATTTCTTCAACATAGATACACACTCATCCACCCACACACACTCACCCGTTGGCCACCACACCTCTGATTAGCACGGTCGGTTACATACGGGGCAAAAGAAGTTCAACATACATACATACATAACATATCAGTTTCATATATTTATACATTTAGCTCCGGGACCGCTGACACGTGCTCGCAGACGGGATTTGAAGGGGGTCAAAAAAGCCCCGTTCAGGGACCACGCATGTTCACCCTACGAGGTTGCGCGCAAAAATGTGCACGCAGTGGAAACGGCATCATCATCATCACCATCTCGTGGAATTGCGCCAATTCCATCTCTCTCTCTCCCTCCCGCACGCGCTCTCTCCCGCTGTCATTCCTCGCGGTGCTGACGTAGCAACTCCAAAAAAACTTTACGTGCGAAAGAAAAGAATACAACAGCAAACGGATATAGGCGCGCGTGTGCGCGAGCATCTGAAGGAATTAACGAAATCTCCGAGGCGAAGGGCACTATGCGGAGCAGCAGTCGCATCCTCCTCCTCCTCCTCCTCCCGCGCTGCCAGAATTCCCAGGTTAATTACACTTTGATGAGTTGATGAGCACGGCCGGCCCCCTTCAGAGTCCCGGGGATGAGCAACGGCTTTAATAGCCACATTGAACCGTCAGCGCAGCCGCCGGGGACCTTGTTATGAGGCCGACCTCGGAGGGTGACCTCAGCGCGTTCAGCCTGGTCGCTAAATCCCTGCGTCCCACGTGCGTGCGCGTGTGCGCGCGTGTGCGTGTGCGCGCGTGTGCGTGTGCGTGCGCGTGTGCGCGCGTGTGCGTGTGCGCGCGTGTGCGTGTGCGCGCGTATGTACGTGCGTGCGTGCGTGCGTGCGAGCGATCCACAGAGCTGGCCTCCTTTTGTTGCGAGTGAGCCCGGTTGTGGATTTTTTTTTCCTGCTAATGTCGCCCCTCCTGTGTGTGCGTGCGTTACGTCAATGGCGCACTCCGGCAGACGCGTCCGTGGCCGTCCGCATAGCCGAAGTGCGCTGCTGGGGTTTGACCTTAATTGCTGCCTGATCGTGCCTGAAATTTAAAGATGTAGATGTTAGGAAATGTGTTTCGGTGAAAACCCAGTGGATACAGCCGTGTCAGGCTGCACGAGTCAAGACGGGCCCCTGCAGCAGCTAAAGTGTGTTTCGCAGGGCCTCTCAATATTGAAGGCGAGATCCCATAGGAGCCCAACTTTTTTGTTTTAAGGACAATGTACCACACGGATGTCTTCACAAAGTCTACGGTGTATATGAAAGCTTGCGTGCGTACTCACGTGTGTCTACGTTTGTTCAGTTCCTTCATCCCGCCTAGGGATTACACTCATCGGTGACCTCTCACATGGTCTTAAATATGCATTGAAATTTATAAGCGCAATCAATCACTCAATAGCTTTATTCAAATCCGCGTGAGAGCCCATTGAGACTAAACGTCTAATTTTTTAAGGTAGACCTGGATCTTGAAAGAAAATCCAGTAAAGATCAAAATAAAATATTAACCAATAATGAAACTTACCTTAAATTAGAACTCATTATCATCATCAACAGCAGCCGTAATGAATAAATGGATGAAGGCCTCTCCAAGCCTTCACCATCTCTCACGCTCCTGCAATGCAACATCCAACAAACCCCTGCGTACGAGCAGATTTCATTGATCCATCTCCACGACCCATGAAGAAAGTACCAAAGTACACACAGTTTGAGTCGGACAAAATTATTCACAGCAGTAGGAGATAGTTTGCGTAATATGACGCCAATTAAAAAAAATGGGCATCAAGTTTAAAATAGAACCAAAGATTTCAGTAAAATACGTTGAACATTTTCAATTAGGTATGAGCATTGGCTCAAAAGCACTTACTTTTGTCCTAGCAATGAGTCAAATAGTCAATTGAAATCTGACTGGGAAGCATTTTTTTTTTACATATGACAGATGTAATATCGTTACGTGGACGAGAAGCATCATGGTAGACGTGGTTGTTGTCAGACTCTAACTTCCCACTTCTGGGCAAAGGTCTCCACCAGTTTCCTCCTTTCCTCGGTTGCTCCCGTCCCAGCCGTGACCTCTGAACTCTGCAATGCCGTCTCGCTGCTGCTGCTGCTGCTGCCGCAGTCTCTTCCGCTGTCTCTCCTCCGCTTCTCTTCCCCTCTCTGGGTCCCCACTCCGTCGTGAGCTTCGTATCTCATCCTTCTCATCAGTTGTTCTCGCGACGCGTCCTATCACTTTTCCACTTGCTCTGACACCAGCATCAGTGGCCCTATTCTCTTCCTTATTTCTTCAGTGCTTAAACTGTCCCTTGAATTTACTCTTAGCCTACTTTCTTTCATCAAGGCTACAAAGATACAAGTTGGCATGGAAGAAGAAATAACCTTAAAATGCTCTTGATGTGCGACGTTGGAGATTTTAAACACGTCTAAAGTTGCAATGGTTGTTAAGTCAGTGAGGTACAATGTGTTCTTGCAGGTGACTCTTTGATAATGAATAAACAATTTTCAGCAATCTTGTTGAAACCATGGCAGCTGCAGCCCACTTTTTTAAATGCCCCCCTAATTAAGTGTTATTTACTGCCATTAATGAAGCAAGAGATTGGCACAAACTGTGGTCCACTCTTTGCAAGTTCAGCTCCTTCATTAAGACGGCGAACGTCGGAGTGGAGGGTTTTTTTCCGGGCGTGGAATGGCTTTGCTCAATATTCTAATAGAAATGCGTAACCGAGTTTCAGAGATTCTGCGCGATAAAAACAAAGGCTGACGTGGGCAATTTTTTACCTAAGGGATTCACTCCATATAGTTCGCACATTGTTGTCAATTTGTTATATCACAGTCACCCACTTTTTTCCATGCACTTCTGTAGCTACAACGAAATACAATCTCGATTTAAAGTGCATCTATATGTGACCGCATCTCGAGACGCTCTGCAGGAACGGTGAGCATATTAATTTGATAGAGGCGGGACAGGGAGATGAGAATGGAGTTCCAGACAATGGGAGCAGCAGAGGAGCATGAGCGACCTCCCGCTATGCAAAGGTTGACTGGGATTTGTTTGTTACAAAAAGCCTTGGTTGCTGAAGCGAGAGTGAGTTGCACGGGAGTAGAGTGAGATGAGTGGGGAGAGGTAAGAGAATGTGCATGAAGGCGAGTCGAGTGAGATGAGAGAAGAGTGGTAGCCCAGGGGGCGAGTCCAGAGAGTAAGTTTCATGACTTCCCCATCAATTAAAGAGAAACCACTCAATTCTTGAGATACTTTTCAGGGACCAGCCCGATAGAGATGTCAACGGCTCCTTTGACGCAAAGAGTATTTGCTTTATATTTCACAAACGCCAACGTAATAGTTCCCCATTGACGTTTGCGAGATGCGCATTTAATTCACATGGTCCAGTTAGATGCGATTGCAGGGGGAGCGGTGGTGCAGTGGGTAGCACCTTGTGCTGTGAACCACGGCGAGCTGAGTTCGACTCGCGGCCCCGGCTAACATCAACGGGGAGCGATACCAGAGCTTGCTCCGAGCACCACCCTTCGTCAAGCCACGCTGACCAGCACGGTTGAAGTGTGGTCACGCAATCCTTGTGACCGACGCGGCGTGCGGAGGCCTTTTTCCAGCGACGGAGTTCACGTTGCCGAAGGCTCCAATCTTTTGACTCGAGCTTGCATTGTACTCGAGGCACAATGTGTTTGTACGTAACCTTGCCACGACGGCCGCTTTGATCCACATTGATTTCGGATCCATCTGGCGTTCTCCCGCTCACGCACCGTTGTGTAAGCGCGCTCCGCGCGTCATTACACGAAGCCGGGGGACATTAGCCGGTTTTAAATAGCCCCACCCCCACTCCTCCTACACAGTTTTTTTGTTTTTAACGGAGCAGAAGCTCGCGAGGCCGCGTTGACAAATCGCAGGGACTGCGGAGTCCATTTAGGCAACACATCACGCAATCCTGGCCCTGCCTCTCGGACTGCGTGATGTGTTTATTTTCGTCACTTGTTTATGGGCTTTTCCTGTGGCAAGCGGTGCTCTGGGAGGCTCGTACCAGCAGCAGCAGCACTCGATGGCACGCCACGGCAGCGTGTCTCTCCGCGCGGACGTCTCATTGCATCTATCATCGCGCACGGGCTCCGCGTCCCGGCGACCGGGCTTGCCTGTCTCGTCCCCCTCTCGTCGTGACATTTTTATGGTAAATTAGCGCGCAATAAAGTGCGCTGTCGGGTCTGCAGGACAGGCTCCGCCCTGGACGTCAGCTAACTCAAAATATCGGGATGGAGAGAGACTGCGTGGCCGTGGCCCCTCGACTAAATGAAACTTGAGTTACCGTGACAAGGACGAAAAGCAGATATTTCACTATAATTGCTCCGAGAAGATGTGTAACGGGAGGCTTCCTCTCCCCCCCCTTTTCTTCCAAGCGTTCAGCCGGGCTCCCACGGCTAAAGGCATTACAGCGGCTCATTGTAATAAATAATGCAAGCACGACGGCCCTACAATGACTAATAAAATAGCATTAGACTTTATTCGGGGTAATGTATTGGTATAATTTTATTCTGCCGTAATAGCCCGGCCTCTGGTGCCCATTTAGTTTGCGCTGTAGTGGCGGGGATTTGAAAGTGTCAGTACCGGAGTAATGGTGAGATAGGTTAATGTGAATAAATGTGTGAACGCCTAATTGCCTGCGAATTTTTTTTTATATATATAAAATGCCATGCGGTTTTGAATAATGCAAAACGCTTTTTTTTGTGTACCCGCTCTGCTCTTCACTCAATAAAGTTCGCGGAGAGCCGGAGATTTCAGAACAAAGGACGACGCAGTTGTGCTTACCACCCCCCCCCACCACCCCCTCCTGCATAGGCGGTGACGAGATGGGGGCGAGGCGCGTGGCGAGCCATGCGTAGCGACGCGTGTGGCTTCGAGTCTACACATGGGCCGTATTTCTTAAAAGTGACACCTTGGGCATTGTGTGTCAGCGAGCACTCAATGTTCACCCGAATGCGCGAACGGCAGAAGTTAACATTAGAAAAAGAAAACACAAACCCCGATTGCTGCACCACAATTTTATAACATCCGTTTGCGATGTTAAAATCTAAATACATTAAGATGCAGAAGCCTGTGAAATCTGACGTTTGTTGAATCAAGCAATGCGAACAACACGCAGTTATATTTCTAAAAACTTTTGTTGTTTTTACCAGGTAAGGCCGGATTACCTACGTGGCTCTTTAGTCAGAAGCGACCTGCCCACAAATGACAGCTCAACGAAGCGGCTTATCGCGTGGAAATATAGGACAGCCAAACACTGTAAACGCGTGACGTTGATTCTAAATGTGGAGGAGAAAACCCGGAGGACCCAGAGAAAAATCCGCACTACCACAGGGAGAACATGCGAACGCCAAATATACATGCTTATAAGAGGGCAGCCTTGATCTATCCATTGCTGGATGAAAACCTCCCCAAGCCATCGCCGATCCACCCAGCATCTACACACGAGTTGATTTCATCGCTTCACCGCAATGGTGGACCTCCCACTTAATCTCGTTCACCCCTTTGTCTGCCACTCTGTTGTTAGTTTTGACCAGCAAGCCATCATCCCTTGTAGTGATATGTCCAGACACTCACTAATCCATGCACTTCCTCTTGCTGTCTCTGGGTGTAATTCCAAGCAGTGCGTCTTTGTATCCTGGCAGCAGCTTTTTGCTGGCCATCAAACAAAGCAGGTCACTGCATCACCCGCTTTCAGGTGCGCTTCTGCGGCCGTCTGTAAACGCTCTTCCGATATTAGGAAGCAACTGGCGCTATGCACTTTACATCTAGGTTGAAAACTATTTTTTTTACAACTGCTTTTTGTATTTAGTTTGTTGTCCTTGATTACCACAGTTGGCCATGTGCTGTGCGAAAGAAGGTCAATGTACATATACACAAGATCAATATACATGGGCTCTTCGCAGCTGCTGCTTATTTTTTTTGGTCAATGTCCACGTTTGTGATTCACGTCACACAGTGGATATTGTGCACCGATTTTACAACTTTCTTCTTCGTACACGTTTGGTGTCTTGTTTTCCTTCGTCAAATTCATTTTTCCAAAAGGACTCCAACCTGCTCACCTTCACCTATATATTTCATCAGCTTCATCCTAGATCTGCCGAAGCTATACACACACAATTATTCAACGACACCAATCACCCTGGTCACGCGTCTTCTGCAGGGTTTTTTCCAGTTGTCACCTGGAACAGTTGTTTTGTTGAGCGAACTCGGAGTTACGTGACTCTTACTTTGCTCAAATTAGCCTTGCATCCTTCATCAACTTCTTACGTTTCATTCGTGATTTATTTTTGGGGTCAGATTGTGAAAGTAAAACGAGTCTCGTAGAGCCCTCCTCCACCCGACACGACTGTTTACGTGACAAACTTTACTAATTGACTGTGTCGAGTGGTGACGGGTTAAACGACACATTTATATATTTATGCGATCTAACCTACAAAAAACTGTATTATGGATGATATTGTTCCCGAAAGCCTACGTGTTAAACTTATAAATTACGAATCGTGATAACGATTTGCCAGCGCGTTAAATCCCTACGCGTCAAGCTGCAACCGCCCGTGTGTCGCAAACACTGACATTCTTTTTTACTCCAATTCACGGGCAAGACGAAAAACAACGGTGGCGCTTTTAAACGCGCGATTTAAGCAGAACTTTTTTTCCACAAAGCCTCTGATCCGGGCGTTTTCAAAGTGTCCCATCAGGTGGGATTTTGTTGGTGATGGCGTATTTATATTTTATACACGCGTTTTTGTACATTTTTATTAGAGATTAAAATGTAGTGTTTCTTGGGAAACGGTGTGTTTTACCACTGCCGCATTTTCTGACTGATATTTTAAAAAAATACATTTAATATTTGAAATTCAATAATTTCTTACCTTTTTTTACATTTATTCATTCATATTGTATTGTATATATGTTTTCTCTATTATGTCTGCCACGGAAACGGCGTGGGCTTTTTGTTATTGATGAAACCCGACTAAAGAGCTCCTTAGCTCACAGGGTTCTTCAAAATCAACCGAACTGGAACCTGAACAATGAGCATTCAGATTGTGCTAACGCTCTCCCGATCTCCGAGCCACTCCATCTCGCACATACGCCCCCCCCCCCCCCCCCCGATGCGTCTGTCCATCAGCGGGCAGAGCTCGCATGCGGCTCGGGGAAATGTACCGGGCAAGGAAGGTGGTGGGTCCTCTCCGGGCTGCCGTGAAAAAGTACAGAATAAAAAAAAGTGTTCTTTATAGTTTCGCTTGCGAACGCCACACTGCTTCGTTTTTATTTCCTGAGGCAACGCAGGTATGGGTTCAATTTCCAGGCAAAAGCTTTGCAGAAATAATGGATTCACCGTGCCACGCGGCTTTTATTTATTTTTCAGGTCGACCATTGTGTTACCGTTATTGTTGCACTCATTTAAACGCCGCCACCGACCACTGCAAGCCAATACATGGGCCCTCTCGCGAATTCTTCCATTGCACTGCTCCTGCATTGGAATTCCCTCCCACCGTCTTATTTTCCCAGGCTCTTATTATCTCGCTCAATTCAAGAATCTTAACTTTGAATCGATGACGCCTTCAACCGTGCTGTTTGTTTCTGGCCGTTTGCTCAATAACAGTGATGGTATCTTTTTTTTTGGCACAAAGCCCTTAATTGCATTTCAGGATTTGAGAATAAAAAGCGTTTTTAAACACCGACGAAACAAAAGCTACCACTGCCCCCATTAACATCGCGGTGAATTAATTAAAGAAATGAATTATAGAAATTCATTCACTGTTGCGAAGTGGCCGCAAGACAACGGCTGCGCTCGTGAGAGGCGCGCGCGCGCCTGTCTCTGCCAGCATCCATTTCTCGTACGTCGCGAATTTGCCCTGCGACCCAACGAAAAATCCATACCGCTGCCTTAAACAATACCAAATCATCCCGTTGCGTGTCTCCGTTTGTCGTCGCGGATACGCCGGGCCTTTAAGAACGTAGGCCGCTGTTGATGGGCGGCGGCGACTGCGGCGGATTTTTTTTATTTTTTTGTGGCTCGATCGGCCGCGATCGGGAATGGGGTTTCTTAATCCCCATCCCTCGACTCCCCCTGCGAGCGCTCCACACGCCCCCGCTGCCACCGCGGTGCGTACACCTTTTGTGTGTGTGTGTGGACTCGGCCCCGTGTTTCTCCCAGGGTCACAGGCTTTATATTGTTTTCCATCCGTCTCCCCGACACAAATTGGAAATTCTGCACCCTTAACAAATGAGGTGGCGAATCAGAAGTTATTAGGCCATATTTTTTACGTGCCGGCTTGGCTGGGCGCTCTTTGCTGACCCGTCGCTCCCCGCTGAATCGCCGGTGTTTACAGCTGATGCGATTTGGCGATATGAAAGCAGACATAATCGCCACCACCCGTAAACCTTTCCTTATGCGAAATTCCCGGTGAAGGCGAAGTGGTGGCTGGGTGGGTGGGGTGGGGGAGCGAGAAAAGAGCGACGCAGCCAATTTGATTTAAAAAAAAAACATGTACATTTACTTACCATTGTGGAACAGCATATTTCCACCGTTTTATTTATTTGCTGATTTATTTTGTTGTTGTTGTTGTCTTGGTGTTTGTGTGTGTGTTCATTGAATATATTATATAAAATGTTGCCTGACACTTCTTTAAAATAATTTAGAAGAGAGTAATAGCTTATGCTCTATCGCTGTCGAGAGTAAAGAGGCACATTTGTTTAAATTTCCATCCTGACGCTGCATACACATCTATGCACATGCACATATACACATCCGCACGCCACCAAATATTTGACTGCACGTATAGTAAATGAAAACGCAATCATGAATATCAGCCCTTTGTCAAATCCACTGCTGGATGAAGGCCTCGCCCACCTTGTGTCGGCCATTTGGATTGTTTCGCCATACTTCACCGCGCTGGTCAAGTGTGTGTTAGCGAAGGAGGTGCCCAGTACCACTTCAGATATCACTCACCACACTCAAGTTAGCCACGGACGGGAGTGAAACTCACAGCGGTAGCTGGGTGCGCAAACTATTGCATCACCACTCACTCCCCCTGCCCCCCACATACAAGACAAAGACCGCCCCACCCCCCATAGCCTGAACAGACGTTTGGGGGGCAAGATGCTGTTCGCAAGTCACGCCGATGAAGGCGTCACGGCACACGAGGGGGTGGGTGGCCAGCAACCACGCCCGTCCGCCTTTGTCTCCCTCGTGGCGATGTTTGCACGCCGCACCAGGTACTCAGTTGAGGCTGAGTCGACCTAGGGGACGCGCAGGATCGATTCAGGTAATCGTCACCGGTGTTGGCCGTGAACGGGAATCGAACTCGGGCAGCCGGGTGCATTACGCAGCGCGCAAACCGCTGCACTCTAACCCCCCCCCCCCACACATGCACACAGACACAAATGTTCAATATCAATATCCAGGTAAGAACCCACAGAGATACACGTACCTGTGTGTGAGTGAGAAATAAAGTGTCACAGCATGTAAATAAGATATTGGGGGGGACGGGGGCGAGGTTGGATGCATGCGTGAACGGAACAACAAATGATCCATTGCGTCCTCCGGAGGGAATTGTATCACTCCTCGTAAGAAAGTAAACAAACATGCGTTCCCCCTGTACTTACGCGTCGAGCTTCTTATGAGAGAATTGGTTTGGAGGGTGAGTGGGGTGGGTGGGGAGGTGCGGAAACACAAACGCATTCTCACGCATGTGCGGTAACGACGAATAATTATCCGTAGCCCCGAGGTTCCGGTCTCGGGGCCGCGGGCTGCTGCTTGGGCCGGGTGTTCACGTGGAGGCGCCGTCGCGTTTGTCGATGCGCTTGCTCCACTCGTGGAGCAAGCGACGGACTCTTCGCCCTTGACTGCTGCGGCCTTGCACCCCATTGGTTCTCGATCGTAATGAGAGAAAAAAATGTATAGTCTTAATAAATACCATAGGTGGTTTTATGAGACAAATTAGTTGTGCTTACGTGGGCATTGTGCTTAATTTGTGTTTCGATGATTTTCCTTTAAAAAAAAATATGGCCATGTTTCTCACCCCGAAAGGTTAAGAACCCCTGCCGTAGAGAACACCCCCCCCCCCCCTCCACTGTGCCACATTTGTCAGTATTCCGTGAAAAGTTTTGCCAAATTACGGATCTGGCTATCCGCCGTGGATCGTCACCGTTCCACGCTTGCCAATCTTGTCTGATCAAGCACAAATGTCTTTGTTCTACACGCTGCACTTGCCCGATGATTGCGAAACGTATACCAAGCGACGCAGCGGATCACTGATGCTATCTTAACATAGAGCACGTGTACGTGTGCAGGTGTGTGTGTACGTCGGCACAGTAGCGAGCACATGAGGTGCATCTGGCAGTCATGTCAGTCGGTTAACCCGTGACACCTGGATCTGTACCGTGAACTGACAGCGAGCCTTCGACACTTCACGCGGCCTCAAAGTGCACCTAGCCTGGCACAAGCGCTGTGGTGACAGCACTGTCACTTAATGGCAAATGGCAGCTTTTGTTGTGTACACGTATGCCCCACGTAACGTAAAGACCGTGTGTGTGTGTTAACAAGGTGGAGAAAATCAGGGGTGCACACAGGAAGTGAATTTGCAATCATCTCAATCAGTTAACCTCTACCACATCTTGCCAGCGAGCCTTAAACACTTCGCGCGGCCTCAAAGTTGACACGTAGCCTGGCACAAGCACTGTGCACGGTGACCTCACCGCCACTGAGTAGCGAATGTCAACTCTTGTTGTCCCAAATAACGTAGTCGTAGACAACACTCATTCAAACTGAGATGCCTTGTGCGTGCGTGTGCATCCCACTTGATGTGAAGCTTAGAGTGCTGATTCAAATGAAGATCCCATGTTTGCGTGCATGCTTGTACTATGTGTGTACCACGTGATGTAGAGAGTCTTCATTCAAATTATCTCAATATATTAAATGACATAATTCAAATTAATTAACGAGACCTTGTGTGCTTGTGTGTATGCTTTTGTGTGTGTGCAGTAGTGTGGGGAGTGGTGGTGTAGCAGATAGCGCGTTGCGCTACGAACCTGGCGACCCGGATTCGATTCCCGTCAACGGCCAACACCAGTGACGATTATCTGAACCGGTCGTGAGCCTCTTCCAGGTCGACTCAGCATCAAATTAATACCTGGTGCGGTGTGTAAACATCGCTACTAGGTAGATAACGGCGGCCAGCCGTGGTGTAGCCTCTTCCCGCCCCCTCGTGTGCCGTGCCGACCTTCATAGGTGCTCGCTAACAGCACTTGCCCCACCAGTCTTCTCAGGCTCAACCGAGGGAATTGTTGTTTTGCGTGCGAGTGCCTAATTAATTTTAACCCTTCACGCGAGACATATTTAGCGTTCATCAGGTTCGTGCGGCGTGTACCAACTTAATCTCTTAAGATTATTCGAAAGGAGGTCAAAATGGCCTACTCAGAAAGATGCACGTTACCCAAGGTGGCTTGCAGGAGACAGGGCGGGTTTGGTAACGCGGTGCTGGAATTCGGTGGCTTTTGACCCCAATAGCCACCGCTTCAATCGCGACACAAACGTGAGCTTTTGAACGTCCAAGACGCGGTCGGCTCTGGCGAGTGAGATCATTCCCTGAGAGAGAGAGAGAGAAAGAAAGAAAAAAAAATTGGGTTTCGGGGCCAAATTTCTCTTTTACTTTAATTGTTTTTTCTGGGGCATACATTTTTTTTTGTTGTGGCAAAAAAAAAATGTAGCATTCCCTTGTTGAGGCTCTAGGTTTTCCACATTTGATTTCGGAGGGAGCACCTTCAGCGAAAAACGCATTACTGTAATTGCGTGTTCAGGTGTAAGGGGAGAGTGTTCCGCAGTGGAGTTCTTCCAGGTTCATTGTTCGGCATTTCAATGAGAGCTCCGGTTCCCGGCTTTTCCGAGATCCGTGCCTCCTCTTCCTGCTCCCCCGATTAGTTTCTGCAGCGTTGTGCGGCGGTCGTTTCAGTTTCTTCTGTCTGCCACACGGGGAATGCATTTTAATGATGCGGCAATGGCTTGTTTGGATGCGTGTCGTAAAAAATACTTGTGTTTTTGCTAAGTTGTGTGTGTGTGTGTCGTTGTGTGTGGGGGGAGCGGTAGTCTAGCGGTTAGCGCGCTGCGCTACGAGCCCCGTGACCCGTGTTCGATTCCCTACTCACGACCAACACCACAGTGACGAGTATCTGAACCGGTCCTGCGCCTCCCCTGGGTCGACTCAGCCTCAAATGACTGCCTGGTGCGGTGTGTGACAACATCGCCACTCAGGAGACAAAGGCGGTCGGGCGTGGTGCTGGCCACCCACCCCCTCGTGTGCCGTGCCGGCTTTCATAGGGGCTCGCTAACAGCACTTGCCCCAACGGTCTGTTCTGGATATACGGGGAATCTGTGTGTGTGTGGTGTGTACAGTAGTTGTGGCTGTGAGTGTTTGTGTCAGTCAACTCAGTCAGTTAACCCATTACATCTGTTTCCCATGACCTGCCAGCGAGCCTTCAACACTTCACGTGGCCTCAACGTGCACATAGCCTGGCACAAGCGCCGTGGTGACGTCACCACCACTTCGTGGCGAATGGCGGTTTTTGTGTGTCTTTGGTTGTGTATGTGGCTGTGTGGTTGTGCATGTGCGATTGAGTGCACGTTTGTATGTAAACTTGAGTATGTTTGCATTTGCTTTACTTTGTACTTGTGTGTCTGTGTGTAACTACATATAGGCAAACGAAGTGCAGTGCTTAATACACTGTGCTATGAACTGGCTGACTTGGAATCGGTGAACCTGTTGTGGGCCTTCCCCGGGTTGACTTAGTCTTAAATATGCACTTTGTGCAGTGTGTAAACAGCCCTGGTGACACAAATAATACCCATTGTGATCATCCTTACAATACCCCTGTATGCATTGCTCAGTATAACCCTATATGGCTGTAGATGGAGTGCCTATTTGTTTCAACAACATATAAGTCAACGTGCGCATAACGTTGCATTTCACATTTGACTGAGTTTTTATTCCCTTCAAATGTTTCCTGTGGACTAATAAAAAAAAATTGGGTGAGTGGTGATATCGTTGGTTAGGGTTTAGGCCAATACACTCCGAAAACCCGCGATCCGAGTTTGATTCTCAGCCACAGTTAGCATCAGTGGCGAGGAATATCTAAAGCCGTCCTAGGCCCTAACCCACTCCCTTCTACTAACCCACACTGACCAGCGTGGTGATGTATGGTCAAACAATATATTTGACTAAAGAAGCGTGGGGTTGCCTTAATACAACGGTGGTATAACAACTTTGGAACTTCAAAATAAACGTAATTAATATGCTAATTGCAGCTTTAGTCTGGTCCTGGATCCCTCGATTCAACATCCTGCAATGACCAGCGTGGTGAAGTATGGTCAAACATCCCCAATGACCCATATATCGTTGAGACTAACTGTGGAGTGGCAGCCAATGGAGGGAAACGCTCTCGAGAGAATGTCCACCACAGAGATGGAGCAATGAAATCAGATCGTTGCGCAGGCCCGAGACGGATTGCTGCGTGGCGAGGCCATGAGATATGGTGGCGACTTGGTAAAGCCTTCATCAATAGTGCATTGCTCGTGCGTGGCTGCGATGGTGGTGGTGGCAGTGGTGATATGTGTCTGTGCCATTAATTCAGCTCACCCCTGCAACCACCAATGGCCACGACATTCACCACAATGCAAAAAAAAAATGTAATTGACTCTGGAGTTGGATCTCAACAATCATCGAATCACCGGGGTGGGTGGGTGAGGGGTCAAACTTTAACCCTCTAGATCCCGCCTATAGGAATACGTGATGTCCACCGTAGGCTCTGGACCACCAGTGAAGAGGTAAACGCAGCGCGAACCCCCCCCCCCCCCCCCCCCCGTGTATGAGCACGGGCACACGTCAGACTTTTCAAATACACAACTGCAGCAATGTCAGCCGTGATTGGAGCCCAATATCAGCTGTCACACAAACCCCTTTTATTTATGAACAGGCACGCCTCATTAGCAGAGGTCGGCAAAGGTCACTTGGCAGTATGGACCCCCCCTCCAACTCTCTCAAGTTCAAGGGCCCTTTTACCAACATGACCTGCAGGGCTGCGTGCAGGAGGCACGAGCTGGGTTGGATGAATGAGGAAGGGGCTCGTCTGGGAGGGTGGGGGTCTGGGTGAAGGGGAGAGTTCCAAGGTTTCTCTTAATGATGCTGACAGACGGCCACAGAGGGGCACAATCTGTCGTTTATTTTTCACTTGCCATGGACAGATTTTTATCATATTGGCGATACCGTGTTGATATGGGTATATCTGGTTCCAAGCCATTTTGGTCCCCAGCTATGCTGTATATAATTACTGCACGTGTGTACGTGAGTGTGTGTACATGGGGGAGGAGAGGCGGTAGTAGAGTGGTTAGCGCAAGGCGCTATAAACCCAGCGGCCTGAGTTGAATTCCTGACGTTGGCTAATTTGAGTGGCAAGTAATATCTTAACCTGGTCCTGAGCCTTCCGTAGGTCAACTCAGAATTAAAATAAAGTCATGGTGCGACGTGAACACATCAGCGCTGAGGAGACAAAAGAAACCAGGCCCTGGTGATAGCCACACCATCCCCTCATGCACCGTTTAGGCCTCAATAGGTGCTCGCCAACAACACTTGCTCTGACAATATATACGGCGATGTAACAATGTGTGTCTGTATGTACATACCCATGAAATATTTGTAAACATTTATATCTATATAAAGTACTGCATTTTTATTGAATGTACTTTACAGACAATATTAAAATAACTGGAATAGCTGCCATTCGCCACAGCACTTGTACCAAGCTAGGTGCACTTTGAGGCCACTTGGAGTGTCTAAGGCTCGCTGTATATTTATGTATTTATATCCACACACATGTACACACATCATTGTGAATGGACGGTCTAAGGTTCTGTTGACCTAAGTTGATTCCTCCAGGCCAATCTGCCAAGAGGCAATACCTGGCACAGTGAGTGATCGCATATCGTGCACATATAAATTACACTGACAAATGCAATTTTTAAAGAATTTGTTTCACAGTTTATATATTTCTTTTACCAACTTGGGCCATTTAAGACAATGATTAATTTGATTGCGATGCAATGATGGCATTTGTGGCCCCTCCATTTCTGCCAACTCATGAAATTTTAAAGAGATCATCAGTTCGGGGTAGCATTACAGGCAGGCTGTGGCATTGACAGATCCCTCTAATAGCAGGAGCGAGAGGGCAGTGGCTCGCCACTACTCGCCCTCAGCACTCGCTCGCCCAACCCCTTCGATGCCCCAAGACTGACCTCCCTGGGACGGGCACGGCTCATGAGACGCAGAGGAGAAGCCTCGGGGCCCCGGGGCTCCGAGGCTCCGGGGCTCAGAGGCTAAGGCGGGGGGCCATGCAGCCGGAGCCCGGGTCAGGAGAATGCGACACCGCGGCGATTGCAGTGGCTATCAAGTTCAAGAATGGGGCTCCGGTTGCCGCCGCCGCCGCCGTGACGAAGGGGGTGCTTCTTGAGGTCAAGACCGGTGGAGGTGGGATCGGTTACGGTGTGATGCCAGAAGGCCAGGCCCCGCCAGCGTTGGGACATGGGGGCCCCATTCTTGCTTGGGGTCTGGGTGGGAGGAGGAGGAGGAGGAAAGGGGTGGGGTGTAGGGCAGTGGCAGCGGTGGTGATGAGTGAGTCCGGGGGCTGGGGTCACCGACGAACAAAAGCGACAACTCCCACTCGGTCGCTTGCGAGGACCGCGCCGTCGATCTGCAATCACGGCGGTGAGCGGTTTGGTGAGCGTGCGACCGGAGGCGTTCAGACTAATGGGGAAAGGAGGATATCCATCGACGCCGTATCAAGCTGTACCTCATTCACAGGGGCATTGCATACGTGAAACAATGCGTTTCTTTACCTTAAGGATAATATTGATGAACTGATATGATGTGTATCTATTTTTAAATAGTCGTTATTTTATATTGGACTCGTGTGCAATGTACGTACGCTCGTCATGTATATGCTATCCAATACAATCTTTATTACACCAGGTAATGGAAACAAGCCATTAAGACAAAAATGTAAATATGGTCCTGTTCACAAGGGTAACCTGGGGCATTCAAATTGTTATATTATACAAAATGATATCATAATTTACAACTCTTTGTCAATCTACTACTAGAAGAAGACCCTCCCCTAGGCAAGGTCAGGATTTGGCCATACGTCACCATTCTGGTCTGCGCGGGTTGGTGAAGGAGGAATCCAGGACGGGTTCAGATATCACTTGGCACTGATGTCAGCCGTGGCTGAGATGAGAGTGCAAGGTGTTCACCACTGCACCACCGTTCCACCCCACGTTCAAAATAATGTTATGGAAATTGCATTTCATACAAAGAAGCCCATGTCTTTTTTTGTTGTTAAAATAGCACAAAATGTTCTTAAATATTTTCAACACTCCTGACTTTTATCATCAAAGGTATTCCGGGGCTAAATCAGCCGTGTGCACCAAGGGTTTGTGCATAAATGCAGTAGGTGGGACAACGTGTATACGAATATAAATCTTGTATGTATACAAATTCCGCTTTTAAGGTGTCATTGTACATGTGTCACGGTTGTTCTCCCCAAACAGTAGCACATCCTAAAGCATTTCTTCACGTTACGTCTACTCACCGTTTGAGCATGCGGCAACACTAATAGTAGGGTGGGGCTACAGCACAGTTGCTTACACACTGCGTCATGAACTCGGCAACCTGAGTTCAATTCCTGGCAGACGGCGAACGTCAGTGGCGAGCGAAAGCTGCACTGGTCCTTTTTCTAACCCATCCCCACTTCACAAACTGAGCAGCGTGGTGAAATATGGTCTAACAACCCCAACTACTGACAAGACATGGGGAGGCCGTTAAAGGGCCATTAATTATGATTATTTATATTGTCTTGTGAAATGTACATCACGTGGTGAAACCAATGACAATTTCACATCTCTATTGGCCAGTCCAAGAAGAGCTACTTAGGTGACCCAGGGTCAAACGAAGAGAACAACCTCCACATTCAGAACATTTACTCTTGGGACATAACGCACAAATTCTGAGGCTTGACCACGCTTTGCTCTCAGTGCGACAAAATCGGTTTTGCAGGAGACGCACTGGCCACAGGAACTAAAGGCCTCTCGCCATTGTACCTCATTTGCCTGTGAAAAATATGATAATTGTTTTTTTACACTTTTATCTGGCAACAAAACTGACACCTTTTTCACGAGGAGTCATGTTTGCATAGACCATAATACCTGCAGTCGTAATCAACTTCAAGCGCAGTGCATACATTATCAGAGTTATTTTTTTCGTTTGCATTATGACTGCAGGTATTGTGGTCTATGCAAACATGACTCCTCGTAAAATTAACCCGTAAAAACAAAGTTTTTCACTATAAATCCTTTATATGCGTGGCGGTTAGAGTCCTCTTGTTCTCTGGCTTGAGATGGCTGCCACCTATGGGTCAGATGATTGTCTGCCAGCATTAAGCAATTGGTAATTAAATATTTTTAAAAAAATTCCATAAACAGTGTAAAATTTGGAAAAAAAATTTTACTAAAATTAATTGTCACGCACAACGAGTCTGTGTGGAAAATGTCAGCTCGATTGGATCACGGGAAGTGGGTTAAAAAACGACCGAAAGATTTGCGCGGTCGTAAGCGCGCAAGCAAGCAAGCACGCAAGCACGCAAGCACGCAAGCAAGCGAACTTAATATAAAGGATTTTAAAAAAGGTGTCAGTTTTGTTGCCAGAAAAAATGGTAAAAAACCCAATTATCATAAAGGCCTCTCGCCCATCGCGACGTAGAGAGGCCCCTCGCTCTGACCCCGTCCCACCGTCGCTGCCCTCCCAGGCTCCCTCGCCGCGGCAACGAAGTCGCGGCCCCTGTCTCCTACCCGGGGCGCGGCACCACGACTTACGACCTCCGATTTGGGCCATTCGTCATCGCCGCGCGCCCTTTGCCCCCACCGCGCACGACCTCTCGCTCACCCCGAATCATGAGGGTCATGGGATTAAGCTGTCTCGAGCACAGTTATCGACAGCTCTCTGTATTAAAGGAATTACAGTTCCGTCCGGGCCTGCCTGACAACGCCTCTCACTTCTGGGACCGCTGAAATCGGCCTGGCTCATGTCGTAATGCGTGCCGAGACCCCCAAGCTAAAGGAGCCCTGTACATGCTGATGTTATTTGTTTTTTTTTTCGTAAACTCGCATGCAATGAATTGTCGGCCTCGGAGTGCGGCACGCAGTGGAGGATCGCTCTCCGTAATCTACTTTTTTGGGGGGAATCTGATCTGGAATCTCTCATGTACTTAACGCTCTAATGGATGCGCCTTGTCTGTCCTCTCATACCGTTCAATTGAGACCTATACATATTTAAATCATAAGGAGATCATGGAAGTGCAAAATAATATTTTGGTTGTCATGATTTAAACAAAGAGCCGCATTATTGCTTCACAGCAGTGCCACAATTCGTTAATAATATCTTCCCGTAAATTGTTATTTCAAGTACCATTACGCTAATATGGATCGGGAGCACCACGCGTGATTAATTTTGATTTGAGCATCACGGTATGGACACGTATTTACGAAAATGATTTGAGCCGTCATTAGAGTGCGTGTAGGTCACGACCTTGCCTTGCCCGTCTCCTGAACGCCCACTCCCTTAGCCCCCCCCCCCCCCCACATTCTCCTCCTCCCTTGCTCATGTCATTCCCAGAATCCATGCCCCCGTTTCTGTGCCGTCCGTGCAACGTTGACAACATCGGCCGGCGTCCGGGGGGACGCGGTTTAATTACACTCGGCGCGACTCGCTTACGCTGCACAGTCCGGTCTTGGGCGATCATTACGGAGCAGCGCTACCGTTTTTTAAACAAGTTTCCGCGGCAAACTCTGGCGCATTTGGTCGGTGGTGAAGGTTTTTTTTTTTTTTTGGGAGGTTGCCTGCTCCCGTGCGCATTTCGCGTTTAAATAGCAAATGCTCGTGAAAGATCCACGTGGAATTCGACAAATCGCGACGTTGTTAACCAATCGGCGCCAATAAAATGTATAAATTAATAAGATGTGTGTTCTCTCGTGCGCGTCTCGGGCGGCAGTGCGGGAGCGAGCGCGAAACTTTACGGCGATATCCGCCGAGCACCTCGGGCCAATTCTTTAGCCCAATTCACCGCAGATGAGCGCCACTGCACCACGGGTAAAAGCTCTCAATTTTACAGCCTTCCGTTCACACCACGAGAAAGTAGCATTAACACTTAGGGGACCGCTGAATAATTTACCAGAATAAACTTTCCTGCAGCATGTTTGTTTCTGATGCTTGTTCAGTAATCTATGCAATTCTATCGAGTCTCACGCTGAAAACATATGTTTTTAATTTCCTAGAATTAGTGGGGGTCTTCGACAATTACAATTATTTTTTGTTGGTGAAGAATGTAACCTTTTGTGCAGCTGGTTGACCGCGTGCCCGCCAAGTCATGAATGCGGAAATTGAGCAGCAACATCCCACGGCACAGACGGCTCTGCTGTCCCAGCCAAAGGCGTCGCTCCGGCAATTGAGAAAGTGACCAAACAATATCGTCAGCGCGCAATCAATCAATCAATGCCTTTGTTTAGAACCAGGTGAGAGCCTGTTGGGCTAAAGATCTCTATTTGACACTGGGCATCCGAAGACCTGACGGAGCGCCCCTGGGGGAGGGCCTTTTAAGCGTGCAGTGGCCTTTTTGGCCTTTGTGCATTTATTTTTCATGTTTCCTTTAGCGCGTGTGTCTGTATTAAATCACAATCGCCATCACTTTTCATACAAACAGATCACCAATGAGGGGATCTTTCTTATTGGGGCATTGTAACCCTTCGTGGTATTTAGAATAATGTCAGGCCCAATTCCAAAAGCATCACGGTCTGAATTGTACCCGTTCGTGGCTTGTGATCGCCCAAGCCTCAACTTGCCGATGCACTTAATGAGACAACGTTTTCCTTTAGGCTCTGAGGAAAAGTAGCGAGAGAGAAAAAAAATCAAGAAAGGATACGAGAAGAGAATTTCAGATGACGCAAAGGAAGGGGGCATGGTGCACCGGACTGGCAGTGCGCCGGCGTTAATCTTCCGTTAATTGAGCCGCACCGAGCACAAGGCAGCCACCGCACGGTGGGCTGGCAGAACCGCGGTGATTGTGGTGAACCCGGGGAGAGTGGGCGAGCGATGCGTGGCGGACCACACGGGCACCCTCGCCGCCGGGTTTTTCCCCCTTCCACCTACCCGGCCGTCCGGTGGTCTTGAGTGGCAGTGCGAGGGGAGGGGACAAGGGGCGATAGCTGCAGGAGGGGGTGGGGGGGGAGAAAAACCAGCGGTGTTTGCGCTGCAGTTAGAACTCAAGCAGGGCTGGATTATTATGCTAATGAAGAAGAGCAAGATTGCCTCCCCCCCCCGCCCGCCACCTCTTCCTCATTTCTCTGCTAAAAAGTCAGGCAACCCGCCCCGCCGGCCCCAGCACCACACAGCAACCTGCACCCCCCCCCCCCCGCTTCTCGCAATAAACAGGAGCAGCTCTTCCCCTCTTCCCAGCTGGATCCCAGGCCATTAGCCAGCCTCCCCGGGCGCGTGACCACAAGCGCAGCTGCGCACTGGTGTCGGGGCCGGGCCAAGCGGGCCGCGTGGCCGTGGTGGTGGCGGCGATGGTGGCGACGGCTCAAAGCGGCGATCCAGAGCGCCTTCCTTGGAGGTGGGGTTAGTGGATCGCGCAAAGATGGAATTGTGTGCGCGTGGGGGGAGACACCCCGTTGCGTTGGCCGCGTGCGGTGCCAAAGACGTTCAACGTGCGTGCATTCTGTAGGAGATGGAGTAAAACGGTAGGCGACATTGCAGCCTTCATATAACACTGCTGGATGAAATTCATGGGGGTTATTTGGGCGTAGTTCACTGGACTTTGGCATTGCAGGTTGGTGAACGGGAGGCCTGGGACTGGTTCAGATATCACTTTCCGCTGACATTAGCCATGGCCAGGACTCAAACTGCAGCATCGCTCCCCCACAAGTACAATAGGCATGAGATGACGCATCCATTGGTTTAAAATGGGTGCTTATATTCACATGCATCCACTTGTGTGTGTGAGAACCGGATATGTTATTTTTGCCATGCACGTTGTTGTTTTGTTGATGAACCCCGATTGAAGGGTTTATTAGATTTCAGTGTACTTCAAAATAAACTGAACTGCATGGATTCGCTTGATCGCTCTAGCCACTAGAGATTCTACATTCACCACGGTGTTGGACAAGAGTTTTCTCCAATCAAATCTGCTACCCCCCCACCACCACCCCAAATTGCGACGACGATTCGTTGAGACATTTTCCGATGTGCGCCTTCTCCAGACGACCGGGCTTCCTTCTTTGTGAAAACATTCCCGGTAAAGAATGTGCTCGTTGTTT
The DNA here is from genome assembly GCF_965212315.1 of Lampetra planeri. Lineage (NCBI taxonomy): Eukaryota > Metazoa > Chordata > Hyperoartia > Petromyzontiformes > Petromyzontidae > Lampetra > Lampetra planeri. Next base: position 8,906,273 of record NC_136121.1, on the reverse strand, counting down.
TTTGAGCAGCGAGGGGAGTGGGTGGCACTTACACGAAGGCTGTGAACTTCAGGGTTGCAAGGTTCTGGTCTCAATCTCGGATTCCACGCGGCTGGGAGTAGTGCTCAGAGAACACGCTGTCTGTCGGCTGAGACACAGTGTCAACTGTTCCATCTGCTTTGCTCCCTATCGTAAGATATTCTACACAATTGCAAGTAATTCTGAAGTGCGGCAGATTGACATGCAGGGTGTATACCTATTGGAGTAGATGTTGAGTAAGATTAAAAATAAAGAACTTAGTGATGTAAATAATAGGTGGAGGAGCGGTGGCGCAGTGGTTATCGCGCTGGTGTTTTGAACACGGTGGCTTAAAGTTTGAATCCTGACCACGACTAAGATCAGTGGCGAGCGATATCTGAACCGGTTCTGGGCCCCCTCTCCACCAAACTGAGAGCATGGGGAGGCTTTCAACCACCAGGGTACTTATTATAGCCTCAAATTATTATTAATGATTTTCAAGATTAACCAACAATATTTTTATAAAGATTTGTCAACTCAACTTGCGGAATTTTCCTTCCCAGTTCTGCTTTGCTTGAGACGTGCATAGGTGCACATGAGGTCAACAAAAGGGATTTCGTATCAATACCGAAAATACATATTTAATTTTCATTTGTCCAACAATAGCATGTTTACATCAATAACTGGGATAGCGGTTAAAATCCATATTAAATTCTCTATTGACATTCAATAATAAGGAAGAAAAAGCCTTGCTTTGTTATTGTAAACACCAATTGTAATCACTGAAACGGCAAAAAATTGATCGATATGAAGTAGATGTGGGCAGTGTAGTTGAATGAGAAATATGGTTCAGGATGCACGGCCCCTTTGGGTCAGGGTAAACAAAGTGACGGTTTGCTGAAAGAATAAAGATTTTGATCGGCGTATATCAGCCGCTTCGACGCGTGGATCAGAAACACGGACATTGACATATAGTGTATTGAGAAGCCCCTGGATCTATTAGGAATCCACTGGATCTATGCACTTTTAAATCTCGATTGAAAACTCATTTCTGTAGAACTGCTTTTTGTGTGTTTAGTTTGTTGTCCTTCCCCCGCGCCTCCAATTAGCACGGTTGGCTACGTACGGTGCAAAAGAAGCTCAACGTACACACGTGCAGTCGATGAAAGGTGCACAAAGATACATCGATGACAGACATGCTTGGAATGTATACTCTTAGTTCTTTCGGTAAAGTCACGTAGGTAAAAAAAAAAAATCATTTTTTACCTACATGACTTTACCGAAAGAACTAAGAGTATGAATCCTTGCAGTCACGAAAGCTTCAAATCTAGAATGCTTGGAATGCCTCTCTCTATGTGCCACGTCCTTTCTTGAAGTCGTGGGCGATCGTCGCCCTTATTCCATTCAACTCCGTCTGTGACATTTACTCAAGAACGCTGCATCGGATACTCCCACCAGTTGCACGCAATTGTTCAAACTGATTACGCCACTGGCTTTCTCGTACCTGTGATTTCTGTTCCAGTCAAAAACATCACATTGCAATGATGCTAACGGATGTAAAAAATGTAAAAACGGGGGAACACAAATGCCCGAACGTGCACAGCTGAAGGATGCATTGCGCCCGGAAGGAAGAGTGAGTGTGCTTGAGAGCCGAATGGCTCACAGAGCCATACCAAATAAATTTAAGTGAAAATCCAAAAACTGAAACTGAGAAGCGGGGATGATTGCCGGTGGTCAAGACTGACGACAGAGTTGCAGCTGAGCGAGGGAACGCACCCAGGAGGAGATGGAACGATGAGATCCAGCTCACGGGCAAGATCGAGATCGATTATCTGCATCGCATTAACGTGAGAGATGGCGCCGGCCTGGACAGGCCTTCAGTCAGCAGTGGATATACCATGCTGCCACATGGGAGAGTTGAGGGGGGCAGTGTTATTGACACACGTGTTGAAATCTTCGTTACGTGCGCTTGTGTACAAACTGCCGATGCACAAATGCGGTGCGTTTCACACGAGTGTTGTGCTAAGCTTGGGATGAGAGTCTGCACACTGACGATGCACAGGATACTATTGTCGCTCCCGCGTTAACAAATTACAGCCCTACGTGCGTTGAACTTCTTTCGCACCGTACGTAGCCAGCCGCGCTAATCGGAGGTGCGGGGGAAGGAAACCAAACTAAACGCAAAAAATCGGTTGTCAACAAATTAGTTTTCGTTCGAGATTTAAAAGTGCACGGCTCCAGTGGCTTCCGATATCGGAATGAAGAACGTTCCGAAAGAAAACCCCAAGATGATTATTCGTCACGCTTCGCTTCACTATCTCCTGGGATTCTTGGAAGCATGTTTCAAAAATAGTAAATTAGATATTTCATGTTTCATTTAATGTTTAATTAAATATCTGATTAAAACAAACACGCCGTGACTTCCACTCGACATCCCTCAATTCGCTCCCCGAGTTTCCGTGTAAAGTGGCAGGCGCGCATTACTTATTTATTGTTATTTGGTAAAGTGGCTGGCTCTTCGCATGACTTAAGTGCTACTTGTATCCACCAAAAACATCATCATTTTCCCCCTCTTCCAAGCACTAACAACCATTCGTCTCGATGCGCGTTAAATGACAACGCATTTGCTGGATCGACTGCATCGCGTGCGACGTAACTGAACGAGTCGTTTGAGTATGCTACTCTTACAGCCTCCGTCAATTAACTGCTGGATGGAGGCCTGCTCATGCCACGTTGATTATGACGGCCGTTTGGGTATCCTTCGCCCACATTTGCCTCTGCGGTTTGAATAAAAGGCCTCGGGATCGCTTCAGACATGACACGCCACCCATGTTTTCCCAGAACTGAACTTGAGTTGCCGGGTCCTCCCCTCCGTCTCCTCTGAAGAAGGGCCATCGCCTGAAACGTCGGCCGATTGTGAAGTATATTTTGAGAGGAAATGCTATGAGGTGGACGTGGTGATAATTGTTTTGTTCTATTTCTTTTAGATTGCGAACAAACTTGCCAACAGGAGTCGTCCTGCAACTTGTAAAAACAATTTATTTGCAGAACAAAGAAGCCTCGATTTCTTCTTGGTTCTTTCGGCAAAGTCACGTAGAAGGGAAATAATAAAATAATAAAAATAAAACATAATACAATACAATTCTCACGACGTTTCGGCCACAACGCAAGCAGCCGTCCTCAGGTGAAGAACAGGTCTGTCGGAAAGACAGCGTCTGAATTTTATTATTTTATTATTTCTCTTCTACGTGACTTTACCGAAAGAACCAAGAAGATGAATCCCTGCAGTCACGAAAGCTTTAAATCGAAAAATAAAAGCCTCTATTTGTCTGCGAAAATTCATTTCACTCCCCGTGCCCGTGTGGCGTTCGTGGCCTGGCGACTGAGGGGACGCCGAACGCGCCCCACGTGTTCCCGGGGCGCGCGTGCCCCCCGCGTGGCCGCGTGCGGGAATCTACGGGGGTCATTTCCCTGCTCACAGTGCCCTCTACCGATCGCGCTTGGGTTGGTGCCAACTGCTGCAGCTTGTCCCCCCCCCCCCCCCTTTGCTGCACCCCAACCCACCCAACGCACTCACTCATCAACAAAGACAAAGATCCCCCACCCCCCCCCCCCAGGTATAGCCTGAACAGACTGTAGGGGCAATTGCTGTAAGCGAGCACCTGTAAAGGCCGCCACGTGCACACGAGGGGCTGGGTGGCCAACACCACGAGCGGCCGTCTTTGTCTCCCCAGTGGCGATGTGTACACCGCACCAGGTACTCAGTTGAGGCTGAGTCGACCTAAGGGAGGCCCAGGACCGGTTCGGATAATCCTCACTGCTGTTGGCCGTGAGCAGGGAATCGAACACGGGTCGCAGGGTTCGTAGCGCAGCGCGCTCACCGCTACACTACCCGCTACACCACCGCTCCCCAATCATCAACAACAACAACCGCCATTCGCCACTAAGTGGCGGTGACGTCACCACGACGCTTGTGCCAGGCCATGTGCGCGCACATGCTCAGCACACCGGACCCTTCCCCACATCTAATTCCGTTCGCCAGTCCTCCCTGCAGTGCGTCGGGGTTGGTGGGCTCAGGGTTGCAGCATCCCGTAAACCCTCCCAATCCACCTCGCCCTGCAACGCAGCATCACTCCTTCTCCTGCTGTCTCTCCAATCCACAATCTCCACTGCCACCTTCGATCTGCCCGTACGCTTGCACACACACACACGCGCGCACGCCGCAGAAACACGGCTGTTTCTACCAGATCTCGTGGCAGTCAACCCCTCTTAGCAGAAGCCGTGGTAAAGTGTGACAGGGCTGCGGACGGTAATGAAATGACTAATGGGAGTGTTGAGCCTGATTTTAATAATTTAGCGATTTAAACCCGGTAATTATGCGCCACTGAGCAACCTCTGCTCTGCCTTTTTTTTTCTCCCGCTCGTTTTCGCCCCGTCACTAAATATTTATGAAAAATGAGCGTTTCCGTAACAGCTCGCCAATGGGTTATAATGCGCTTTGGCAAAAAGGTTAACGTGTGACCTTTAAACTCTTTTCGGTTATCGCGCACTTTTTAGCGAACTGAAACGCATCATTATTTATTGTTCGAGCTGACGGCTCCAATGCTGAAAGCAATCCAGAATCAAACTCCTGTTCTGGCAGATCCCATCGGTTTCTGTAAATGTGGAGCCAAAGTTCACGTTGCAATTACCTGCGCGATGAAACGTAACATACACATTTCAATTTAGTTCAAAACAAGATAAATAGTGGACTCGCAACTGATGCGCCTACTGGTAAAACGCCTTAATGAAAATCAATTGTGCTGTACACGTTGCAACTGCAAAAAAATGTGTGCGGGGTTTTTTTTTTACTCGGATTACAGTCAGTCGATGGCCACGTCACGTGGGGTGGTGGGGTGGAGTGTGGATACTCCCACTCGTTTACAATGCTTCTGGTCAACGTGAAAGAGTAGGCCAATTACTTTCGAGAGGGGCTCTACAGAACAGCCTCTAGTGTAGGCCTTTCTGCCAGCACGGGCACACCTTAATGATCTCAGTTTTACTGGCATTACGTTTGAATACAAGTGCGAATTGTGAGACAATCGAGGTTTAATATATTTTTTTTCACCCCATCGTTCACATTTTGCAACGTGAAAACAAACAAAAAAATAGCGGTCACGCTTACAAGTCTCCGACGCTCTATTGTCATTCCTAACGGGCCCATCACGGCTTTCTCATCGCGCGCGGTGTGCTTTTCAAAGATGCCCATCAGGGATTCATATCGCAGCCCAATCACTTTGTAGCTCAGGTGGAGAGGAGGAGATGGACACATGTGGCGGTGGGGAGAACGGGGTGCTCCAAAATGGAGCTCCCTGCGCTACCTGAAATTTGCGAAACCGTTTTCGGCCAGCTCAGGGGGGGGGGCAAACCCTTTGTGTGTGTGTGCCTGTGCGCGCGCGCGTGCGTGTTTGCGTGCGCGCGCGCGCGCGCAGCGGAGCGGCTTGAGGGAGAGAGTCAATTTCCAGCGCCGGGCCCGTCACAATGCGTAAGCGCCGCCCATACATGAATTGCTCTTGGGAGGACGCTCGTACGTGCACATCCACGCGTGCAAGTGCACGCACTTTCACGCCACGTACGCGTCCGCGCAGAAAGATAAAGATCCCCCATACAGCCGTAATAGTCCTTTGGGGCAAGTGCTGTTAGCGAGCACCTCTGAAGGCCGGCACGGCACGGCACGCGAGGGAGTGGGTGGCCAGCACCCCGCCCGACCCCCTTTGTCTCCCCAGTGGCGATCTTGACACACCGCACCAGGCACTCATTTGAGGCTGAGTCGACCTAGGGGAGGCCCGGGACCGGTTCAGAAAATCGTCACCGGAGTTGGCAGTGAGCGGGAATCGAACCTGGGTCGCAGGGTTTATAGCGCAGCGCGCTAACCGCTACACCACCGCTCCTCAAACACGCACACACACATTTACTGACACACACACACATACGCGTTCACAGGTGCCGCCCAGGAAAATGTATTGTTTCTTCTCTCTTTATTTTTTTTGCGCCCCGAGACATCTCTGACAAAAAAAAAGCCACCCCCCATTTCCCTGCTGACAGCCCCTAATGGACGGGCTAGGAGAGATGTCCGGCTTTCTGAAGAAGGAGCAAAAAAAATCGCATCGCCGTGTCATTTCTCTTCGCGTTTAATGGATCATGCGGTTCTTCTTCACCCCGAGTCACAAATGGGCCTCGAGAGTTCGTGGATGCTTCACGGCCGCTGGGAAAATGATGCCCGGTGTCGACAAAATGTTTACAAAGTTTGCAATTAACAGAGGTGTGGACTCGAGTCATGTGACTTGGACTCGAGTCAGACTCGAGTCATGAATTTGATGACTTGCGACTCGACTTGGACTTGCATAACAATGACTTTGTCCCACCTATGAGATGTGGACTCGAGTCATGTGACTTGGACTCGAGTCAGACTCGAGTCATGAATTTGATGACTTGCGACTCGACTTGGACTTGCATAACAATGACTTTGTCCCACCTCTGGCAATTAATAACACCAACAACAACAACAACACTGGAGTGGAGGATGGCAGCCTTCACGCGGCCCCACTCTGTCGGGTGTGAAATCACGACGACTGCCGTCAACGCGGCGACCGTACATCGATCATCGATCTCCCGGTCTCCAGAGCGACAGCACGAGACGACGACAATATTTTACGAGCAGATTTTCACAGCCAATGTAACGATCACGGTATACAGTAGGGTGGGTAGAATAATACATAGTGTAATATTACAATGTATAGTCTAAGGTATAGGGTGGTGTATAATAATGCTGTATATATCTTCTTGGTTCTTTCGGTAAAGTCACGTGACTTTAACGAAAGAACCAAGAAGATGAATCCCTGCAGTCACGAAAGCTTTAAATTGAAATGCAGTATATAATTTAATGTTGGGTTTGTCTATGGCAGTATATAGTACGGGGTACATCCGTGTGATGTAAGAAAAAAAGTTTAGCTGGAGGCATGTTATATTTTTTGCGACGTAGAATTGTAATGTATGACTTACTGTTAGTAGCTCAGCTTATTGGAGAGTATATTGAGTATATTGATGATATTGATGTAGTTTATATTTAAGTTTTTTACGTGGTGGTTTGGCTGCTGCAGCTCCTTACTATTAAAATTCCCTCCCTTTATTACTGCTAATCCTTCTTCCTCCCTTTATTACTGCTAATCCTACATAATACACGAGCATAATATGAGAGACCCCCCCCCACCACCACCTACACATTCCACAAGTAGTGACTAATCCCATATCTGCATTTGCCATAAATATGCTAAATTCCTCTGTTGATATGCAAATTCCTTTGTCAAGGCGCCCACCTCCTCCAACCCAGCTTAAATATACGCTGCCAAGCCTGGTGGTGTTCATTCAGACGCTGTCTTTCCGACAGCCCTGTTCTTCACCTGAGGACGGCTGCTTGCGTTCTGGCCGAAACGTCGTGAGAATTGAATTATGTTTCATGTTTATTATTTTATTATTTCCCTTCTACGTGACTTTACCGAAAGAACCAAGCAGATGAATCCCTGCAGTCACGAAAGCTTTAAATCGAAATTTAGATCATGGATGGCCCTCCTGTCAGTTCACTGCTGGATGAAGGTCTCCGTCGGTGTTTACTACCACCGTGCTGGTGCAATGTGCGGTTGCTGAAGAGGGTGTGCAGGATGGTTCAGGTTTCACTCGCCACCTCGTGTTAGCCGCGGTCGGGAATCGAACTGGGGGTCGCGAGGTTCACAGCGCAGTGCGCTCGCTAACGAGTGTGCCACTGCTCCACACCAATATCTGTCGCGGGCTTACTGAACCGCGTTTTACTTGGGGTTTGTCTCCCTACTGGTGACGTTTGGCAGGTGTCTAAATCGCATTCAGAGGGGTCAATAACACAAGGGCTGTTGGAAATCAACTTTAGTTTATACGTGATGTGTGTGCGTATTTATTTAATTAAACTTGCTAGAATTCCATAAGATTGGTGAATTTAAATAAGTCAAATATGCAAATATACCCCATAAAACAATATAACATCATGCCTTCACTATCAAAAAAAATACTATTATATATAACACAACAATATATGTATGATGTAAATATATTCATGATTCTGTAATAAATACCATGAATGCAGTTTAACGCGTAGACTTTCGCGACCAATCGCATCCATAATAAAGGTCTTTTTGGGTTAGTTTGCTATTTAAGCAATTCTAACCCAAAAAAACCATCTATTTTTAGGTTAGATCGCGATTTACGCAATCTAACTCAAAAACCCTCTATGATGGACCATGAAAGCAATTAACTTTTCCTTAAAACACGAAAGCATGCGCAAGCAATACCTACTATTTTACAGTCGTCATTAAATACGGTTTATAAATTATCATCTGAGGGTTGATTGGATTATACTTCACTGCTCTGGTCGCGTGCATGGATGCATGTCGTATGTCTGTTCAACGTCTTTCTTTCACACCGTACTTAGCCCAACCGTGCTAATTGGAGGTGGTCAGTGCACATTGGTGACAGGGGCATGCCAGGGTCAGGGTTCAAATATCCGTGTTGGACGAGGTCCATCAGGCTCACGTTAATAAACGTCACAGTTTGATCATCGGCAAATAACTTTCGATTTAAAGCTTTCGTGACTGCAGGGATTCATCTTCTTGGTTCTTTCGGTAAAGTCACGTAGAATGGAAATAATCAAAAAATAAAACATAATAAAATTTCGATTTAAAGCTTTCGTGACTGCAGGGATTCATCTTCTTGGTTCTTTCGGTAAAGTCACGTAGAAGGGAAATAATAAAATAATAAAAATAAAACATAATACAATTTCGATTTAAAGCTTTCGTGACTGCAGGGATTCATCTTCTTGGTTCTTTCGGTAAAGTCACGTAGAATGGAATTAATAAAATAATAAAAATAAAACATAATAAAATTTCGATTTAAAGCTTTCGTGACTGCAGGGATTCATCTTCTTGGTTCTTTCGGTAAAGTCACGTAGAAGGGAAATAATAAAATAATAAAAATAAAACATAATAAAATTTCGATTTAAAGCTTACGTGACTGCAGGGATTCATCTTCTTGGTTCTTTCGGTAAAGTCACGTAGAAGGGGAATAATAAAATAATAAAAATAAAACATAATAAAATAATTCTCACGACGTTTCGGCCACAACGCAAGCAGCCGCCCTCAGGTGAAGACCAGGTCTGTCGGGGAGACAGCGTTTAATTTTCATTATTTTATTATTTCCGTTCTACGTCACTTTACCGAAAGAACCAAGAAGATGAATACGCAAATATTGCACTCATCGTTTTTTCACATTGATATTGTCCTACCGTGTTACGGTCTATCAGATAAGAAAAAAACGATGAAAAGATCATAAATACGGGAAAATACGTATAAAAATAATTACTGATTATATTATAAGTGTAACATTTACATCTTTCAACCCTTGGGCATTGTTTGTTTAAACAAAAAAAAAAGCATGGACTGGTTTAGACTTCGCTCAGCCTTATCAGCAGGTTCAGGTCAGTTGCCTTGATTAAACAAACAATGGAGTGCATTGGTCCATCAGCCTGACTTGTTTATGCACTTGAATGTGATTTTCTTGTCGCGTTGAAACAAACAGCATCTCTCTTTATTTTATTATTTCTTTCTTTATTTTATTATTTCTTTATTAATTTTATTCTGCTATCTTGTTGCACGAGCCTCCACACTCTGCCCAAGAAAGTGCGAAATGATTTTAACATATATTAAGGGAGGCTGTCTGTATGTCACTCCAAACATATTCTTAGATTTTTTCCGGTAAAGTCACGTAGGTCAAAAAATTTAATTTAAATTAATAAAACTAAAAAAGTTTAGTTTAGTTTAAGTTTATTTTATTTATTTTAATTTTTATTTTTTACCTACGTGACTTTACCGAAAAAACCTAAGAATATGAATCCTTGCAGTCACGAAAGCTTCAAATCTAGAATCACTCCAAACATGTTGCTTATAAAAATTTCGGGACAGGCGCAGTACTGTACCGTCACACCGACTTGATGCACACGTTTTCACATAAGCTTTGGTGTGTTTGATCTGTTATTTCTGGGGCCTTCTATCAGATGCCTCGGTCGGCCTCTGCTCGGTGGGAAGTCTCTCCTCTGCTGCCCCCATTGTCTGAGGCTCCCCCAGTCATCCACACCATCCACTCCCTGCCCCCTGTGCAAATCCAGGCTCATCCCCTTCCATTTTTACCTCTGCCTATAACCGGGCTGCATCTTTCTCTCTAAAAAATACCTAAAAGAATTGTGCCTCCTACTCCCACAGTTGCCAATGTCCCAGCGTCCTATGTGGCGTCTTGAAAATGTTTTGTCGCATTTTTAGACGCTTATATAATTCAAAACTTGAATTGCAATTTTTTTTTTAATGCACCTTGTTTTCGTGCAATGCTTCCATACGCAGATGCTGTTTCTGACTGACTGCCTCTCTTGAGGCAAAGGTCTGCTAACTGGCCATGCGGGGGTGAGGGGAGGTGGGAATAAGAGAGGAATAAAATGTGAAAATGTTGAGATTTTTCCCAACGTTTCCACCGAACGGGAAGGCAGATGTGTGGAACCCTCTTCAGCCTTGCGAAGAATTCCGCACAGGAGAGAGTGTGTGTACGGGCACGCGCGGCTCAGCCTCAAATGAGTACCTGGTACGGTGTGTAAACATCGCCACTGGGGAGACAAAGGCAGCCGGGCGTGGTGCTGGCCACCCACCCCCTCGTGTGCCGTGCCGACCTTCATAGGTGCTCGCTAACAGCACTTTGCCCCAACAGTCTGTTTAGGTTATACGGGGGATCTTTGTTTGCACGCACGAGAGTATGCCGCAGATGGCACGCTGACATCAGCATCAGCCATCCGGCCACATTTAAAAGTGGCATTGTGTAAGCTGACATTGTTTTAAATTATAAATAGGACATTCTGTTCATTATGTTGCTCTATTACAGCTTTGCCCTTGTAATATGTCCAGTGAGGAGTTGGAGTTGCCCAGAGCTTCGCGGAGATGTAAAGTAAAATATATTTGAATACGAAGGAATTTCGCCTTCATCTCTTGTGACACTCGCTGGTAAAATTAAAAGCAGGTCATCGGAAAAAAAACTTGCTGCAGTCGGATGTGTTTTGGCAGTTGCACTTTCCGCACAAAATGTTTCCAAAAACACAAAAAAATTGCTGCAGAGGAACACCAACCGAGGGTTGGTGGCATGTCAGAGGAGTTCTGTCACTTTTTGAAATTGTTTTTCTTTGTATATTGACAATTGGGTCCGTGTGCGTGTATGTGAATTAACCGATGGGCGCGTGCTGTTTAAAAAAAAAAGTTACGTATTTTTCAAAGAGCCCGTTCACCCAACATCATATATTTAATCATAGTTGTAAACTTTGCTCTAAGTTTAAAACTATTGTCAGCAACTTCATTCTGAATCTGATTCAGGATGTTCATGTGCAGGATCGTGAGAGTTGGCGAATTGGGGAGGCCTTCATCCAGCAGTGGATTGAACATGATGATGATGATGATGATAAAGGGCTTGCTGACAGTTGAATAGAGCTCACCCCTGGAATGTCTCTCAAAGGAAGTATTTTCGGTTGGAGTGCCATTTATCCTTGACTGAAAAATGTAATTGTTAAACCTCTGCTTAATTGAGTATTTTGACGTATATATAGCATACACAATGGCATGACATAATAGCTACTTTGCAGCAAGTTTTGAAATTGGAAAATTAAAATCATAACAATAACAACAACAGCGTAATATTACATGACCAGCTAATTTAATTTTCGTTTTTGACTGGAGTTATTTTAAAACATCTGGGAAGCACGCTTTGACATTTTCGCCGGCGTTGTGCAATAACTTCCGACCTCCACTCGTGTTTATATAAATAAGCGCGTGCACATTTCATACAAAAACGGGAAATTACGCGCGCATTTTAATATTTTAATGCCCGTGAAATGCTTTTAAAAATTTTACAATAGAAACGGCGTGATTTATTATTTACACTTTGGCTAAGTGCCTATTGATGTAATGAACGTGGTTGCTATACGAGTCATGACCGCATTTGCTACGCGCACACATTTTTTTCAGTCCAAGCACAAATGTTTTTTTTTTTAATTACGCCGCTGTCAGTAGGAATCCGTCCACCTGTATCTTACTTTATTTAACAAAGAAAAAATTCTAACCTCTAAGGTAATAAGGGCGAAATAAAATAAAATAAGAGCCTGCATTGTAAGGACACACGTGTGTGTGTGTATGGTGCCTTGGTAGACAATAGTAGCCCCCAAGTAGTGGCAGATTCTGGGCACAACCGACATCCTTGCCTATTACTTATTGATAAGGCAAACAAAGAATGAAATTATCAATGTTCTTGAATTAATTATGACCAGGAATAGCAAAGTTGGTCTCTGGAGCCGGAATCTAATTTTCCATTCAGTCTTAGTTGCACATTTCAGATGGTTCCCGGGGTTTAAAAAAGGCAAGCCTCTCATGATACCGCTCACAGTAAGGCTGCCACGGTCCCGTGCATTACTCCGCTTGCTCTGCTTGGCCGTGAATGCACAGGTCCGTAGCTCAGGTTCATTGTAAAATGTAGTTTCATCGCGGTGTTGATGCGCGGTGTTTTATGCATTGAGGCTGTGTAAATAGCGTTGTGTTTTTTTTGTGTGTTTGGCTTTCCCTAGGCCAGGTCGAGATGTTGTTCCCGTGGACGCGCCGTGCTCCCTGCTAATGTCCACATGGCGCGAGGTGCAGGATGGTCTGGAGGCAAACACATATGACGGGAGAGAGGAATAGAACAAGAAAACATCATGGGGAGGGCGGCGGGGGCGGCACGAGGAAGACCTGATCACCTGGCTCATCGGCAGAGCTGCGCCTTAACCGTAAGACACGTAAGAGACCTGAAACTCTTTCTCTCTCTCTGCTGTCGCTTTCTCTGTGAGCCAACGATGCGTTTTGTTTTGACAATAACTTTGCGGTTGCGCTCATCGGGATGGGTGCAAAGTTTTTGAGTGCGTATCCCAAAAAAAACAACGGATTGTTGGGCAATTTAATGCATTTGTTGGGTTTGTGTGCTGGTTGGATGAGCAAATGATAATAATCGGTGTTGAGATGCGGCTGAATTTGGACACTGATCAATTCAAAGTTTGTAAAGTAATTATTTAAAAGCAAAGCACCACATCACTCACCATAATTCCAAGGAACATTTATTTATGAAAAAATTAAGGTAACTTTTGTGTTTACATTTAATGTTTTGTTCTCCGATCTTGTTTGATCACAAATCATATGTATTATGTAGGGGACTAATGATTACATATATTAAAAAAATAGATTTTCAGATTTTTTTTTAATCCTTTATTTTAGCAGCAATGAAGAGAGGCATAGCAGGAAAACTAATCAATTAACAATATTACAATGTTTAGCTTGTACCAAGGCAATGCCCTTGCGATGAGAATTTTAATCTCGTAATTAATGCATTACCCCACCAGTAAGAAACATGTCTCACCTTTAAACATTTGTAGAGAGTTTAAATTATTCAAGCGTAAATTGGTAACGTTATCACCTATAAATGAACATCGAAAATTCACCGTAAAAACAATGCTGCACGAGCAAATCACGATCAACCTTGTCGTGGCAGCACAATGATGATAAACCAGACAAAGCATGACTTTATACAAATTAAAGCATCAACACTAGTTTTGGTCTTCTTCGATACACACACAGACACGCGCGCACACGCGCTCGGTCAATACACGGCAGATCAAAGTAAATGCCCTTGTTTAATCTACATTAAGTAACTAAATAACCAAATAAAATAAAAAGAAGTACAGAAGGCCGTTCATTACGGAAAACTGCCGGGCGGCGTTAATTAGTTGTCATTAGCCCCTGTGATGAATCGCTGCCCCGTAACCCTGGGGTGGATATCGGTCCGATGTTGGTGTGAAAGCCGGCGATAAGGCAGGCCACACGCGTGGGTTGTACGTTACCTCTCCACGTTCGCCCAGATAACAGCACCCTCCCCCCGCACCACCACCCCCCCCCCCCCACTCCACACAAAAAAAAGAAATCCCACACACGGTGAATTTTGCTGACGTTGTAATCGTTGACGGCAGAATGGAGAAGCAAGGTACCGACCACCCCCCTCCCCCCCCCCACACGGTCTTGTAATTGGATGCCGGTTGCATGGACCGCGTCACTTATTGATTCTTCCTTCTTCCTTCTTCCTCTGCCTTTCTTCTTGTTCTTCTCATTTTCGTGCTCTTTACTTTTAGCGCTGCCGCGTTGTTTCATTTATATTTTTTTGAAACCCGCGTGCATCATTGTAGCTTGGGCAATGTGAGCTGGGCTGAGCTAAAAACAAGTATAACCCGTAAAAACAAAGTTTTTCACTATAAATCCTTTATATGCGTGGCGCTAGAGACCTCTCGTCTCTGGCTTGAGATGGCTGCCACCTATGGGTCAGATGATTGCATTGCACCATTAAGCAATTGGTAATTAAATATAATATTTTTGTCCTAAAAAGTGTAAAATTTGGGGAATTTTTTTTTCACGAACATTAATTGTCACGCACAACGAGTCTGTGTGGAAAATGTCAGCTCGATTGCATCACGGGAAGTGGGTTAAAAAACGACCGAAAGATTTGCACGGTCGTAAGCGCAAGCAAGCAAGCAAGTGAACTTAATATAAAGGATTTAAAAACACAACAATCCGAGTTGCCGTAAGAATGTTGACCTTTCTCCGTACGCACTTTACAACAACAACAAAAAGTTCAGCGACCGCAAATGAATGACAACAACAGGAGGGCGGCAGTGGTTGTGGTTTTCAAGTCCGTCTGTAACACGGGGGCACAATACGGAAGTAAGAAGAGAGATAAGCGCTTTGACAGGGCCGATGGGTGTTCGGAAAATCTCCATGGGAAAGGAGGAGTGAATGGGTTAAAGCATTCGCCGGGGTTACTGTAATATTCCTGGAAGGATAAAGGAGGCAAGACTGAAATGGTGTGGGCACATGTTGAGAAGAGTGAAAGAAGATGCAATTAGAAGGGCTGTCGAGATTAGATACTCATAGACTCGCATAGAAGTGCATAGACTCACACAGAGAAATGTGGACTCAAACAGAAACGTTTAGACTCACACAGACACCCATGAACTCACTCATAAGCCAATAGACTCATACAGAGACCCATAGACTCACACAGAGAGTCACGGACTCACACAGATACATAGAGACTCATGAAGAGACCCATACACTCACTCAGAAACGTAGAAACTCGCACAGAGACTTACCTACTCACATAGAGACCTATAGGCTCATGCAGAGACCCATGGACTCACACAGAGACTCACAGACTCACACAGGGACTGACAGTCTCATGCAGAGACACATAAACTCACTCAGAACCCCATTAACTCACACAGAGCCTCATGGACTAGAATGTCTATGGAAATTCCACCAGTGCAGGGCAGAAGAAGTAGAGGCAGACTGGGGGTGAGATGGGGGGATGCTGTGGAACAAGATTCAGTATAAGGACAGTGGATAGGAGTAGAAAAGAGGCACAGAATTGAAGCGCATGGAAAAATAAAATCTAAGCAGCCCACCTCTGGAGATAATGCGACTTTTGGGTAAGAATGAGAAAGAGGAAACGGGTCGTATGCACTCGTTTGCAGACCATAGCTCCCAAATGTAGTTTCACCGTTCCAAAATTATGCGACGCTGTACATCCAACAGCAGTGCACGGGGTATTTTAAAAACGTCCTGATGAGCTCTGTGTACTGCGTTTGGTCTCAGCAGGGTACCATCGCTCGCCCCGAAAACAAGGCCACAAGTGAAACGTGTTGGACAGATTGACGCCGTGTTGGACCGACACTTAATGTGATGCTGCGGATTAAGTAAAAAATGAGATTGTTATGATGAATGCATGCATGCCTCAGTCATTTCAAGCTATAGTGACGCTCAGTCTTGCTTGCGTTACTCATATTGCGGCAATATTCACCTTCGCAAGTGGAAAATCAAAGGGAACCCCGCAGTGTGATTGCGGAGAACCTGACCAAACCGTGGAGCGCATCATAAACCACTGCCAACTGTGGCAATTTAATGGCAGCAAGGGCAATTGACTCAATCTCACCTGAAGTGTTTGTGTGGCTTTCAATCCTAGACGTACATGTTGAAGTTGCTGTTTACTCAGCCATACACAGGGAAGAAGATAGGAACGTGGAGAGTAAACAAGCATTCTGTCCTGGTTGTCATCAATGCTGAGCTGGCAATACGGTCAGACATTTCTTGAATTGGCCTAATTTTGGTTTGGCTTTGAATGCCATTTTAATTGTGCAGGATTTAATTGTGTAACCGAACATTTTGTTGGTTTTGTAACACCGATTTTAAAACAATGCGCTTTGAACCAGGAATGTTTATGCCCACACGTAGCCTACAATTACATTGTGTTGATGTGGTGTATTTGTGGAGCAGTAGCGCAGTGGCGAGCCCACTGCACTATGAACCCAAGTCGCCTGAGTTACTTTCCCGGAAACGGCTAGCATCAGCGGTGGGTGACTTCAGAAACAGTCCTGGACCCCCCCCCCCCCGCATCTCCCCTAACGAGTGTTGCTACCTCTCCTGGTTTCCATGAATCATCCTCTCTTTGAGGCAGCTGTCCTGGGAAATCTCGAAGTCTTCCCGGGATGATAAAAGTCCCGGGGTGTGTTTTGTTTTCTGTTACGTAAGAACAACAATCATGTTTCTCCACTCAAGACAATTCATCGCCATGTCGTTCTCCCCTCTTCCCATAATTTGAGATGTATTTCTTCTCGCGATATATCTCGGGGTTTTTTCTTTTTGCACTTCAGAGGTGGCAACCCTACTTACCACCTTACCTTCACCGACCCGCGCTGCCCAGCGTGGTGAAGGATGCTCAAACAACCTCGTGAGTGAGGTCCGAGCCCTACGGCGAATTGACAAAGGCCTGTGAATTATTCTACAATTATATCAAGCACGTGATATCGGTTAGGTAGCGACATTTGTTATTCTCGGCATCGTATATATGAGCAAGGCGCGTTCTCCTGTAACCTCCGGCCAACTTTTCATAGCAGGAGGAAAAAGCCAAAAGCCACGTTCCTCGCCTCTGATAAACATCAATTCATGCATTTAGGGAGAAAAAAAATCCTGGCCCTGCAAATCTGTCTCCTGGCACCGCCTGAGGGGAGAGAGGTGGCTGACGCCCGCACGCACGGGGACTTGGGCACAGTGTGCGGTGGTGTCGGAGCCAGAGGTTGCGACAGAGCTGCGATTAAATCAATCTGAGAGCCACCCTTCTTCGCTCCTCGGCATGAGCCGACTCCATTATTTCGTCGAATTCAGGGGGCGACGTGATTCGACGACGCGTGATGACACCACCCACAAATGTGCGCGTGTCACGATTAAAAAATTTGATTGCGTGGATCCGACAAAAAAAAATTAAACCCACCCAGGCTGCTGCTGGTGCTACTGTTTGTGGTGCTTCCTATATTATGACTTTTTATTTTTTTTTCTCAACCCCGTCCTGATAGGGGGTAAGAGGCAGGTCTCTGGGTTGGTCCTAATTGCATTGATCTGGAGGCAAAGTGGTGGCCTGGGACATCTGGAGGCACGCTGAGAGCCCAGCGGGCGGGTAAATGTCATCGACGCCACACTGCCATGTGCCAGCCACGCTCGCCCAGTGCTGGCCTGTCGCCCCTTCAATTATTAATAAACCCCATCACTTATTTATTTATTTACTTACTCTGTCATATTTGTGTGTGTCTTAAAGATGGGGCATGGTAGCTCATATTTTGGAACAATGTGCCTGGCCGTTGCTCCCTCTCTCTCAACACCACCACCACCACCCTCACCTTTGCCTGCACCCCGACTCCCTCCGCTCGTGACCCAACAACGGTCCCCTATTGCTTGTGTATGTGTGTGGCCTTAATAGGCACTCGCTAACAGCACTTGCCTCGACTGTCCAAAGGGGCGATCGCCCTTTTTTATGTGTGTGTGTTTGTGCGTGCGTTTGCCGGGTAGGATAAAGGGGTCTTTAATGTGGCCCAAACAGTGGGCTTTTTATCATTAATTCTGGACCAACATTTAAAAAGCCATAGAGTGTTGCTCTACACAGAGCTTTCCTTGTGCTATAATCTCCATTCCCTGCAGTTTAAATGTCATTGAATAGCGATTTGTGTGTGTGTGTGTGCGTGTGTGTGTGCACGTCTGTCTGTATTCGTGTGTGTGTGCTTCATTTTACATTGAAGCCCTTGAGTTAGTTGCTGCATGATAAAATCAGCCCTTAAATTCAACCTCATTTCAAAGCAGACAAGTGGTTCCAATGCCTTAGGAGTATGTTTCCCTCTGAGTTCTATGGTTGATGGTTCAATTCCTAGGAGCTCGGGCTAAAGAGGTATTATCAAGAGACAATAAAGCTGGTAGTAGCTTGCAAGTGCACTCATTAAACCTCCCATTCAAAGAGCCTTGCTCTGTGAAGGACCAAACAAAGGCAAAGGTTTCCCCACATAGCCTCTCACGGACTGTTGGGCCAAGTGCTCTCAGCAGGCACCTATTCAGGCCGGCACGGCACACGAGAAAGCTGCATGGACAGCACCTCCCCAGGTCACCTCAGTCTCCCCAGTGCTGACGTGTACGCATTGCACCGGATGCTCGTTTCGAGGCTCCGCCGATTCCTGGCCACGGAATCGGTGGAGCCACGAAAGGAAGCGAGGCTGTCGCGGGCGTTAAGCGTAGGGCGGACGTGGTCTGGTCACAGGCAGCGAAATGGGATATTCACCACGGCGCTTGGGAGTAAAACTGAGATATTCACCTGGAGTGCTGGGGGAGGGGAGGGGGCGAGGACCATCACTCTGGACGTTGCTGTGCGTGACCTTTGCAACGGTCGTGATCGTTTCGTGATTTAAAGCGTTCGAGTACCTGCGCCTCGGCTCACCTACTTGTCTCTATCGGGGGGGGTGGGGGGGGGTACTGAGCACAGGCAACAGCAGGGTGGCCTACTGATCAATCCGCAACTGGCAGCCGAATGATGGCCGCATGCATCCCGGGCTCGCCGATACCTGCGGTTGCCGATCGTTAATGGATTTTGATTGATTGCGGGTAACCGGCTGCATCGGTGCGGGGGGCAACCGCCTATCCGTCGTTCTCCTTCACGGCTCTGCCTCTCGCCTTCCACCCCCCCCACTCCAACACCCCCACCCCTCGAAAAAAAATACGTGAATAAAAAAAATATATAGAAAGTGGCTTCCGTTTGTAATGTAATGCACGGTGTATGGGGGAGCCCACCCACAGAAGTGTGAACTTTAACAAGGCTCTTACTCATTTGTGCGGAAACATTCGCGCATTGATTTTCTGCGTTAACAAGTGATTCTGTTTTATTGTGCTATTATGCGATAACTTTGCTGTGGTCTGTAAAAAATGTTTAACGCGTCCGTTATTTCAGGCAAGGGAAGCTTCTCTCCGCCTCTGAACTTTTGCGTTCGCGTGAGCCTTCCGAAAAGCGTCGCGCAAAGTGTGATTTTTATTCCTCTTATGGTATACCTAAACGGACGCTCTTAAAAAAAAACGCTCAACGTTCCACGTTAGTTTACCTGTATCGATGGCCCAGATTTTTAGGGAGTGAACCTTAGCTAATAGAGCAGTGCCGTGTAGCGAGATGTGTGTGCGTGTACCACTGCGCTGTTGCCTAACACCGCATTACACTTGCGCCACGCTGGAAATATCCCCAATCGGACCGCCCGCCCCCCCTTGCCAAACGACCACCAGCGCTCCCACTTGGCCCAGTCCGCGGCGGGCAAAGTCCCGCGCGCGGCGGGGAGCCCGGGCTAATGAGGCCACTAAAAGCCCGCCTCTCAGCTGGCGACGGCCCCTTCACGCCCGTTAAAGCCACTCGTTGACCCTCTATTTGGGGAGACGATAGGCGACATTAGAGGCGAGCTCACGTGCACCTTAACCCCCCCCCCCCTGCGTCCGTCGGTCGCTAACCCCCCTCCACCCTTCCGACTCCATCCACCATCCCCCATCCTATTCCGCTTGCCTCCACCGCCGCCGCCGCACGCCACCCTTCTTTGCTCCTCATTAAAGCTCACGGACAGGTCGGCGGAGGGATTGCTCATTAAGGGGAAGACGTGTGTAACGAGGGGGTGTGTGGGGGTGTCGGTGCGCGGAGAGGAAGATTGGGGCACGCTGTGCCCGGGGCCCACGGCCATCCATCGCGGGATTCTCTGCCGTGGCATGAGCTCGCAGCCGGAGGCCGGGTCGCTGAGGCCCTCCCCCCGGTTTAATGCTTAATTGGCGGCTCTCCCGTGTCGTTTTGATGTTTTAAATGGCCAATTTTTGCGCCTGATGCAGAGCGCCGTGTCTTTCGCCAGCTGCGACATTCTTCACGCCGCAGTGGTTTGCGGTCTTAGTTACGGGGATCGATGGCTCGTCGCACCCGACGTTCTTTAACGCTGAAATATTTATTGTCATCGCTCATAATATCCACGGCGCGAGGTGTACCAAAGAAAAAAATCATCCCAACACAGTGAGAGCGGAGAGGGGGGTGGGGGGCATTTTTTTTGACTTGTGTGCCGCTCTTTCCGCGTCACTTTGTAAAGTGTTACAGTTTGTGTGTGAGATTGCTGGCCAACATATTTTTTCAATATTTGCCCATCTATTATTTTGGCAAGGCGTGCGTCGTTACATTGCGTTACTCTTGATGGTCGCGGTTTTATTTTCGCAGTTTGAAAGAGATGGGGGTCAGCCTTGTGAGGTCATCAAAGATATTTGGACCTAGACCCAGGCTACTAAGATATACATTGAGTTAGTCAGGCTTTTAGTGCTGAAAGTAAGGGGACGAAAAAAATGAATCACGGGTAATGGCAAGATGTACATTAAAAGGCAGCTTCAGATTAAATGACATGCATGCAATCTTCGCCGTGCTCAGTGGCTCGTGTTTCTTTGGGTGGGGGGGGGGGGCGCTAGTGATGGGGGGGGGGGCGCGCCCGTGATAGTTGAGCTTGTGTTATCTCCTTTGTGGTCCAGCAAATGTATATTAAATCGAAAGGTGAGCATTTATTTCACTCTTCATGCACAATCCAATTACTGGTGTGCGGCACCAGACTTCAACAGTTTTATATTAAAAACTAATCCGGTTTTATGCCCCCCCCCAGATGGATGGTAATCAAAAGTAAACCTCATTTTCTCTCGCTGCTTCATTTTTGAGCTAAAATAAAAGGAAACTGCTTGCAGGATTGTCATGAAATACGATTGCTGAGCTGTGAAGATTGTTTTTAAAGGTTTTAATGAAAAGCCAGGACGCGGTCTTTTGCTATCTGTCACGCCACTACAACATCTTTCTGTCGGCATCTTCCGGGGTGCCAGCGATATTGCATACGCATCTTATATCATTCGCTGTTATGTTTACTGCTGCGCCCTTCTTATCTTATCTCTCCTCCTCTCTTTTTAAATCCTTTATATTAAGTTCACTTGCTTGCTTGCGTGCTTGCGTGCTTGCTTGCTTGCTTAGGACCGTGCAAATCTTTCAGTCGTTTTTTAACCCACTTCCCGTGATCCAATCGGGCTGACTTTTTGCACACAGACTCGTTGTGCGTGACAATTAATTTTCGTAAAAAAATTTCCAAAATTTTACACTGTTTAGGGAAAAAATGTAAATATTTAATTACCAATTGCTTAATGGTGACAGACAATCATCTGACCCATAGGTGGCAGCCATCTCAAGCCAGAGGACGAGAGGACTCTAGCCGCCACGCATATAAAGGATTTATAGTGAAAAACTTTGTTTTTACGGGTTAATTTTTTTTCTCTCTCTCTCCCCCTGTTACTCCGTGCCAACTCCCATCCACCTCCTTACCTTCAAAACAACGCGCTCTCTCTCTCCTTGCTTCCCTCTCTCGCTCTCCCAGTTCCCCAGTTGCGTTTGTTGTACATAGACTCCGTAACAGATAAATGTACCTGATGCTCTCTGCCCTTCCCACCACACCCACCGTTTCCTGTCAAATGTATCGATTTCCTTCCAAGGGAACCCTCTCACATGCAGCAGAGCTTTCGTGTGCCTGTGCGTCCGTGTGACGGTGATTTGCGTGTTCGTGCGTGCGCCTGTGCATGTTGCATGCCGCGTGATTGTGCGTCTCAGCCTTAAATGGAGTGTCTACATGATGGGAAGTGTAAACATCAACACTGGGGAGGCAAAGGTGGCATGGATCGGTGCTGGCTACAGCGGTGTCTTTGTGCGCTGTGCCGGCCTTAATAGGTAGTCGCTAACAGCGCTCGCCACGACACTGTCTGTCGGCTACATGGGTGATCTTTGTCTAACTGTGCTCGCTCGAGTTCACTGGCATCTACTTGCTCCGTGTGTTTATTGTCAATGGCTGTACGGGAACAACTGCCAACCGTGCATGTGCACGGATCATTCGGGATCCACCTCTAATGTGTGTTTCTAAAACTTTGTACAAAAACCATCAAAGGTTCACACTGCCAAACTAGGGCATTCGGTGTGTCAAAGGGGCTACAAAAATCACCATTGTGCGCGAATAATTGCAAAAGAGATTATAATTATCGGACCGTAACTGCAGCAGCGAACGTACGCAAGCTAGAGACACGTCACTTTGACTGCTAAGATAATTAAGTGGGCATTCGCAGGAGGGGCGATGGCCACTGGACGAGACTAACAACAGAGTAACAGCCAAAGATAGGCAACATGCCCGGAAACCGATCGATTGTAAAAGATGGAGTGATGAAATCAGCTCGTGTGCAGGTGCTAGATGGATTGGTATATTGCAGGACCACGGGATATGGCGGATGGCTTAGGGAGGCATTCATCTGGTGGTGGATAGATAACACTGGTCAACAACAAAAAAACTTTTTTTTCTGGCCTGGACTTTTGCAGCTGTTTTAGACTAATTTCAGGGTGCTGATTCCAAATCTGATCTCAGATTTGCTCTATCACATCTCATTTTTATGCTATCGGCATACCCCATTTTCATTGATTTTACCCAAAATTAACTCTGTCACTTATGATTGCAAGTTGTTGCGAGTCAGTGACTGCTTTAGTGTTAAAATATGGTGCTGTATTTTTAGGATAGTGTGTTTATAATATTATTTTATGTAGATATCCACATTTATTTAATATTTTTCTTCTGCAGTTTTTATTGAAAATGCAATATTTGATATCTCAAAAACCTGATGTGATAGACAAAAACTGAAGCCAGATTTGGAATCAGCACCCCAAATTTACCTTAAAACCGTTGGAATACCTATTGCCAGAAAAAGTGTGTTGACCAGTGTAATCGATTAATAATGATGATGATGATGATTATGAAGACAATGAATTATAATTCGCAATTTTTCGCTCACATGGAAAAAACCCCAAAATTAAATAACCTCGAACAGAAACCAACGGAGATAAATGCGAATTGATTGAATTGGCACCGATGTGATTCCTGGGACTTATATTGTGGTTGAATGAGACAGGGAGGACTAAATAGGGTGGAGCGAGTGTGGCGAGATGATCGTCTAACACCTGCTGCACTATTACTAAATCACACGATGGACGAAATTTTATTATTATAATAAATAATAATACACAGTCACGTAGGTAAAATAATAAATAATAGAAAATATAATAGAAATAAAATCATTTATTTTAGCCATCTGACCTGTAAAATATTGAATATATTGTGTTCTATTATTTTTTCCTATTATTTTGTATTCTTTATTTTTATTATTTACTTTTTTCCTACATGACTTTACCGAAAAAACCTAAGAGTATGAATCTTTGCAGTCACGAAACCTTCAAATCTATAAATAATACACAGATCTTTGTCAATCCACTGCTGTGAAGAAGGTCTAATTATGATGTCGTAACTCGCTGAGCGTTGGGCGAGGGGCGGTGGGGGGGGTGCTGTGGGGGTGGGGCAGAACTGGTTCAGACGGAACTCACCGCTGACGTGAGCCCTGGCTAACTCGCGTTAGTGGCGTCAGAGTGCATTACTAGCGCAGTGCCAGGAGTCGCACTCAGGTGAAGAGCTCGTGGCAAAGGGCCAGAACCATTGCGGTGAGGGTCCTCGCTCTCGAATCGAAAACAGGCTGCCAGGTTGATAGTGCAGTGCGCTAACCATAGCCCCACCACTCCACCGCAATCCGTGCACTAGCATGCGATGTGAACCCGGACACTTGCGACCCACGTTATCCTGAAAAGAAAAAAGCATCCGTTTAGATATTTATCAATATCATGTGTCTACCAGGCAGTCTATTATCTGTGCATTCCCTCGTACCTCCCTACCGGTCTAATCCATCTTCCTATTTATTTCTCTCTACCTACCGTAGCTATCGATATTCTACGTTTCCTTTCTATATCTCCCCTGACGTAATATCTTTATCAGTTGAGCAATGTAATCACGATTACCTGCCTGACCTATTGCAGCTCGTCTATCTCACGAGTGTGTCTTCCTTATTAATTGGTCATCTCTGTGTTATCGATCTTCGATCGTAACCCGTTTTATTAATAAGACAAGGCGAGATATTAAAAACACACACTCTCGATATCGGAACACGACAAGATTTTGGAGGGCCTGAGTTTAACACGAAACTACATCGACGAAATGTGTTGAGCAAACCCAATTGGAATTATTATTTCGCAAATTATTGTTCTGCTGTCACGTGGTGCAGACACGTGACCATTAACATAAAATGGAAGAACAACTAAAAAGTGTGTAAAGGAAGTAGGCTGCGATGCAGGTTCGGAACTGCATTGAGAGACAGACTTTAGGAACACGTGGATTCGAGAACACACACAGACGTGATTCAAACTGTTCAGAGAATCAAGTGGTCGTGGGCTAGACGCGTTGTTGGAATGGATGATGGTTGGTGGTCAGGAATTGTGACCGAGTGGCGCCGCGTCCAAGAGAACGTTCACCGAGGAGATGGAGCAATACAATGATTTTGCGTGCAGGTGTCGCGTGGATTGTGCCATCGCTGGATGGTGGAATATGGCAGTGGCATTGGGAGGCGTTCATCCAGCAGTGGATTGGCCATGACCGACGGTGATGACTAAAAGGGAATGTTTTGAAATTTCAGCCATCTGACCTGTAAAATATTTAATATATTGTGTTGTCATGGTTTGCTATGAGTAATACATTCAGTTCCATCATTAAGGCCCGCCAACTAAACCATTAAGTATTTATCTCCCGGCATGTAAGATAACTCCTATAATTTGTATTAAACCTGCCTCTTTTGTGGTCAACTGACATCGTATATAATTTTTAAATATATGTATTTACATTCGTTGGCAGGCTCGTATGTAACATAATATAAGCGCTCACAATTTTACATTTTGATTGATAAAGTTGTCCGCATCGTGGCGCGTCGCTTTTTTTGTTTTTGTTTCTGTCAACATTTCCGATTAATACGGTGTAAAGGGAGGGAGAGAGGGGGGGGATGCTGATTTCTATTGACTTATAGACAGGACTGACTCCGGGTTACATTTGGGCTTCATAAAAGCAAATTGCTTTGGGGGAATATCATAGTGGGGGAGAAGAAGAGAGAGAGAGAAAAAAAATATCCCTCCGTTCTTTTTGAAATTTTCTGACTGAGCATGACCCAAGGACACGACTGATCGAAAATCTGGACATTAGTGTCATTGGGCCCTCAATTATTCATGAATCAATATGTTAGGCTGTTTGATTACCATTTGAAGCCATCACAACGTCGCCGAGTCCAAGTCTGCCCGATTGCCGTGGCCTCGATCCTCCTCCGTCTCTCCCCGCGCGTCCCCCCCGCCCGAGTTTTATTCGCAGCCCTCATTAACGTGCGAATTAAGTGCCACGAAGGCTGCTGGCTTGCTTATGGAATGGAGTGTGGAGTGGAGGGGGTGGCAGGGGGGGGCGGGGCGGCTGGAGGCCGGTTTTATTTTTAGACAGACTTCAAAGTGATTGCGGCTGCCCGGGAGGTATAGAGGCGGGATCTGGAGGGGGAGCGATGGTGCATAAGGCGATGGTAAAGGGGTGCTGGGGGACAGCCGGGTTGGGTGAGCGGGGGGGGTGGGTGGGTGGAAATGATTGGGGGTGGTAGAGTTTGAGGAGAGAGACAGAGAGAGCCTGAGACAGGGAGCAAGAGAGAGAGAGAGAGAGGTTGGCTAGAGAGCGAGCTCTAGGGTTGCCATACATAATTGATGATCAAACTCCTCCCTACTCCGGCTGTTGGGGTCCGTAGGCCACGACTTGCACGCCCTCTTGAGCACACAGACGCGTCGACAAGAGGGCATTTGGTGCGGCTGAATACCAAACAAATGTGTTGCACGCCCATCGCAATCTGCAAATGAGCGGTTGTCTCAATGAGAGCATCGCTCTGCTAAATCTCCGTGACTACGCCGTGACAATTCTAATTGCGTTTTGTTACGTTTTGTTTTTTTTAAACGCAATCTACAAAACATTCTCGTGCGTACAGCCACACACAGCAGCATAAGACTGATTTTTACATATAATTGGCACGTTTGCATATTCTTTGTCAGAAAAAGAATGAATCAAGGCCTCCTAAGACGTAAAATATTCGTTACAATAACCGGCAGCGCTCATTTCATGTGTCTTTGCTGAGCCCGATGTCAGAGTTGAGTTTTCCAAACCCAACGTGGGATGTGGAACAGTGGAGGGGAGGGTGAAAGAGCGAAGAGATGGAGCGGGTAGTGAGGGCTACACGTGCAGAGGTTGAAGTCTTCTGGCCAAGCAGGTCGAGCGTCAGGCTGCTAAAATTTCCTGCCGCACCGCGTGCCTCCCTTTTGGGTCACCTCACATTGGAAACAAAAAATGTCACGAGGGTGCGACCCCCATTTTTGCACGGCGGAGACAAATTCGGTCCCTCTCACTGTCACATGCACTCATCCACCTCGTCCCACCCGCTCTGTGCCCAAGCGCGCGCACGCATGCTTGCGCACACACGCGCCCGTGAGTGTGTGTGTGCGTGTGCGCGCGCGCGCGGAGTGTGTGTGTGTGCATGAGTGCACACGCCCCAGACCCTGCCGCTCGGAGTGCGCGCGAATTAATGTGCGTGCGCAGAAACTCGCGGACCACCCCCGACAGATGCGCGCAGCCCTCGCCTACGCGAGCCCACTAATGCGTATCGCACAGTCCCCCGAGATCCCTTTCATTTGCGACATTATTTCTCGGTCTTGGGTTTTTTTTTTTTGCGCGCGAGCACTCGTGTGCGTGCGTGCGCGCGCGCGTGTGTGTGCGCGCGCGCACGCACGCGCGTATTGGGCCTCTTCCAAATACAATTAAAAACGGTGAACGAAAAATGTAAATTGCGCTCCCGTCCGTGCCTGTCCGCCTCTCATAATCTCCCGCGTGTCCACCCGACTCTGCTCGTCCGGATCCTTCCTTGTGATCAGCAGCAAGGAGAGTAAATGGGAGCTGACAGGGCCGGGAGGAAATGGATTGGGGTGGGGGGGTTTGAGGCTCGAGATGGCTCCGGATGGAGGTGGGAGCTGGTGTGAAGACCCCTCGCGAGCACCTAACGCTGATGGGAGCTGGCAGTGCATGCTCGACACACATACACCTTGACTCGGACTGGGAACAATATTAGCTCTCGCTTGACAAAAACCCTTTTGCTTCGGCACTTGAAGTATAAAAGCCCACAGGTGTCAGAGCCGATATATTTTTTTATCCGTACATATTTTTGTTTATATTTCCACGGGTGATTTTTTTATACGCTTATGTATTTATTCCCCCGCATGACAATTCCTTAAAATTTGAAATTCTGTAAACGTATGAATGTTTTTTTTTGTTTAAATGTAGGAGTGGAACAGTGGTGCCTTGATTAGCATACTGCACGATGAACGCAGATCATTTGAGTTGGATTCCTCGTCAGGATCAATATCAGGGCCAATTTATATCTTAGTCCGTGATGCGACTCCCCTCCTCCCCCCTCTTCAACAACCTACACTGACCAGTGTGTTGAAGTATGGTCAAGCAACTCCCACAACTGGCATGGCATGGAGAGGCCTTCATCCAAGATCGGATTGACAATGGGCCGTAATTTATATTTTTTGTGTGTACTTTTAAGTGGTATTAAAGTATTATTTCACCTGTGAACTGCATAGCACAGTGTCGATCAATATCTTAATCTCTCCGCTGCATTGACAACCCCTGACATTTACAAGGGAAAATTTCGGGGAAAACCCCAAGGTGCGTCAGTGAGAAATGGCATCAAGCCAAAGCTGGGACAAACCAACTACGCAGAGACGGACGCCCATGAATTCCAGCACAGCAAAACCGGATTTGAACTCTTACCTTGATGGGGTACAATTATTTGTTCACTGCATTATCCATCCGCTGCTCGATGAAGACCTTCCCAAGCCATCGAGCTCCTGCACATGAGCCGATTTGTGTCGCTCTATCTCCCGTAGTGGAGGTGCTCTTTCGGGCGTGTTCCCTTGGCTGACAATACACAACATGTGAAACCAACCCCTTGCAGGCGGGTGTGGCAGCCCTCAAGCTGATGATGTCTTATCGGCGAAAGTGCCCCCCCGCCACCCCTCTGAAAATTAGTGAATAACACTGCTCCAATGGCTGTCTCTCCGTTCTTACTTTCCATCGCTGATATCGTCCCTTCTACCCAAGCCCTCTTATTTTTATTTTTCCCCAACAGTCAACACGATGTCCCTAACTTGCTTGCATCCTCTAATTCTCAACATTATTAATTAGCCATCAATAAACCACATCTACTCGTGAGATTTCTGGGCGTGACTCTTTGTTTATTTTCGCTGATCTGCGAACTATTTTGTATGTGGCAGGTGGCGTGTGATTGTTGTACCCACACACACACACGTGGCTACGTGTCAGGCGGGTGCAGTTACACGTGGTGTAGGGAGTTGGGGAGGGGGGGGAGGGGAAATTGTAACTTTAAGGCTTGTTGTTTTTTCTTTGTCAGCAGGAAGAATGAACGCCGCTGTGAGAAGAGTAAGCAGTTTCAGCAGCAGGCGGCGGTGGCTGTGAGCGGTGCATTTATTAGCGCCAACACAATTAAGCACCGAGAGTCAATAGTAGCGTCCGTGGCCGACAGCGGCACAGTTTGCATGTCAATCCCGCCGCGTTAGCTGCAAAAAAAGTGGATTTGCCGCTCCGCTAATTCATTGAATGCCACTTAACGCAGAGCGTGCACGCACCGATTTAAAAAATGAGCGCAACAACGTAATCATTGCTCGGCTTCGTTATCAAACCGTCTGTCGGTGCATTTTTTGTTTGTTAAATTTCAATCAATTTTGCTGGTAAGAAAATAACTTGCGACCTTTCGTCGCGGGGAATTTCCTTTAGCGAGGCCTGCGAGGCACGGACAGGCCCTCCCCGTGTTTACACGGGTAACCCACAGGGATGCAAACCCAAATGTATCCGCTCAACAAAGGCTCGCGTCGGTGCCTGAATTAATGCCGCTGATTTTTTTTTTGTTTTCTCCAGGTCCCAACTCAGTCCGCTCCCATAGGCCGCGCATACGATTAAAGTGTCCACTCCTCTTCGTTTGTTTGAGATCCCCGAAAGAGTCCTCCGCTTTATCAAGCTGCGGGTTGTTTACTCTGTTAAAGGTTTTTTTGTCTCTCTCTCTGCTGCATCAGCTCTGCAGGAGGGATCCGCTGAAAAATATTGCCTCGACTTACAATTTTGGTTTGTGAGAATGATACTAAAGATTTATTTTTTATTTAAATAACTGCTCGATACGAGCTATAAGTGCTCCGATACGTGCATTGTCTTTGTACTGTTCGCTTTTTGGCGTTCTCTGATCTGACACTGGTGTGACTAGGCCCTAAAGAAGGTTGTCTCTCGTGTGGACCAATCAGTTTCAAAGGGTGTTTAAAAAGATGGACTCAATTTCAAAGCAGTATATTTCACGATGGCAACACGTTACAATTACACGAACAATTTCAAACGGTTTTAATGAGTTATCAAGTTTTACTAACCATTTTATAAATGCTCTATGTGCCCTCCACCTGCTGTACGGACAACATCGAGACGATAGTTTAATTCGTCCCAAACGCCTCTCAAAGTGTCGTCTTCTTCCACTGAAGTCACCGCTGCGCGATTCTGTTTTTGAGGTCATTCAGATTAGTCGCTAATGGTGGCACAAAAACAACACGGTCTTTGGCGTATCCCCACAAGAAAAAGTTGCAGGGTGTGGTGATGTCTGGGGATCTTGGGGGCCAAGAGTGTAGCGCCAAGTCTTGGGGTCCCGTGCGACCCATCCAACGTTGAGGCAGCGCGTCTTGCGAATGACTGAGGCTAGGGGCTGTTTGTGCGCTGGGAGAGGCATCGAGCGGTAATCATTTGAAACTCTCTGCCCCGCCCTCTCTATGCCCCGCCCTCTCTATGCCCCGCCCTCTTTATGCCCCGCCCTCTCTATGCCCCGCCCTCTCTATGCCCCGCCCTCTCTATGCCCCGCCATTTCAAGTGGTAAGTGTTTCATTCATGGGCGGTTCGTAGTTGCAGAGATATAGCGATTTCAAATCGGGTCCATCGTTTTAAAACACCCTGTATTATCAGAGCATGTTTGCTTGCATGTTTTTCCACAAGTACGTGTGGCTCACGCAGACTTGATGCCTTGCAAAAGGTATCTATTTGGTGTTTCAACATCTTAACACCTGTTTTATTGCCATGAAGGGTAGGTCTATTATTATGTTTAATAAATGTTTGATTCTGGCAAAAAGGTCCCATAGATAAAATAAAGCAACGATCCAAAATATATGCAGTATATATGTATAGTCCCTTTGTTAATACACTGCTGGATGAAGCCCTCCCCTTGCCGGCCCACATTGGAGGGTTGTTTGGCCATACTTCCCCACGCTGGTCTGAACTGAAGATCAGGATTTAAGTTATGACATGAGATGAAAGAGAGCATGATAGGGTGCATTTGGAAAACTAAATTTGATCATTAAATGTGACATACCAAACATAACGGAAACATTGACAATGCCAAAGAAAATGGATCAAAAACTGAAAAGTAACCAACAAAGCATGCAGATATATGCTGGAAATTACGCTGAGAGATGGAAAATAGAGCGCATGGATCAGAGAGGAAATGCAAATTAAAGACAACATCTTGATTCTAGATTTGAAGCTTTCGTGACTGCAAGGATTCATATTCTTAGGTTTTTTCGGTAAAGTCACGTAGGTAAAACATCAGAATTAATGAAAATAAAATAAAACAAAAAATCACGACGTTTCGGAGGCAACACAAGTCTCCGTCATCAGGTGGGACCGTCACAGCCGAATTAGGCTTGTGTTGCCTCCGAAACGTCGTGATTTTTTGTTTTATTTTATTTTCATTAATTTTGATGTTTTACCTACGTGACTTTACCGAAAAAACCTAAGAATATACCATCTTGATTGTCAAGTAAAAGTAAAATGTGTGCTGGGCAGGCCGCGTCGCTAGATGGGATGATGGCATAATGGACGAGATTTGGTGAGAGAATTTCATCCGAAAGTGAATGCACGCCCGAAGAGGACATGCACCGCAGAGACGGGAGTCATGAAATCAGCGCGTGCGTAGGAGCGAAGTTGGATCGCAGCATCGCAAGACTGTGGGGGATAGTGGCAACATGGGGAGTCCTTCATCCAGCAGCGGACTGAGCCCTCGTTTCGATTTAAAGCTTTCGTGACTGCAGGGATTCATCTTCTTGGTTCTTTCGGTGAAGTCACGTAGAAGGGAAGAAATAAAATAATAAAATAATAAACATAATAAAACAATTCTCACGACGTTTCGGCCACAACGCAAGTAGCCGTCCTCAGGTGAAAACCAGGTCTGTCGAGGCTCCAAGCACGTGTGCTGTTTCATTCAGACGCTGTCGCCTCGACAGACCTGGTTTTCACCTGAGGACGGCTACTTGCGTTGTGGCCGAAACGTCGTGAGAATTGTTTTATTATGTTTTATTTGTATTATTTTTTTTATTTTATTACTTCCCTTCTACGTGACTTTACCGAAAGAACCAAGAAGATGAGCCCTCGTTGTAAGTTACTTCTGAACACCACGGAAGCATTATGCCCGTGTGAACGTTGCCATGTACTTAGGGCCCTGAGAGCAGTCCATAAATTTGTAAAAAATAAATAAAAAATGAACTGCTTCACTGACTTTGAATTCAATTGAAAAAAAAGTTTAAAATTCAGCACTTTGCAGGATAAATTAAATAGGAAGCTCCATCCAACCATCAAGCCACAGGTGAAGTGTATTTTTAATGATCCTTGCGGGCAACCTTTTAAATTGTGCTTCTCTTCCTGATCGCTGAATTGGTCTAAAGTGAATGTTTACCCAGCATGCCGATCTCGTGCGTAGTGCCTAGGGTTAAAACCAAAATACGCATCGCCACCGGCTAATTCCGGGTTAATTATTCTTTTTTTTCTCAGAAACTTCCGTGACCGGAAAATGTGGCAGGATAAAAAATAAAATCTGTTACTCAAAGCAAGCGCGAGCTTGGGCAGGGAACGTCGCTAGATGGGGATGATGGTTGGTGGTCGAGAAGAATAAATAATGACAGAGGGGCAGCCAAGGAATGGAGCACTCATGAACATATATCCACCCTGATGGTGGTGGTGGTGGTGCGATTAAATCAGCTCTTGTGCGGATTGCTAGGTGGAATTATTATATCGCAGGATCAGAGGAGATGGCCTTGCCTTGGGGAGGCCATCATCCACAGTGGATTGATCATGTCTGGTGATGATTATGATGAGTAACAGCCAGAAGCTGTTAAAAATGCAGAATTATTTGCGAGAAGTTGGCAGCAAGGAGCGATAATTTACCCTGGCCAATATGTTTATCGGACGCGCGTGTGGGCGCGCAATTTGGCATAATTTATTTAATTTTATACTTTTACTTTCGACGTCGTGTGCAGCCACAGCGCTTTTTTTCCGCGGCTCCCAGATGAGTCGTATCGGCACTTCCGTACGGTTGCCTGCGATCGACAGCAGCAATCGGAGAGCTTTTTGGGCGGAAGCGTGAGAGGCCGCTGTCATTAAAATTGATTTACCCCCCCCCTACCCCCCCCCGCAGCCTCCACCCCACCAATCCCCCCTCCCTTCTCTTTCCTCTCTATTTTTTTTTTTACGGAAAATGCTCAACAATTTCCGTCGTCGTTGTCGTCGTCAGACTACCGCTGCTGCTGCTGAGCAAGCAGCGCTGTCATCTCAAATCTTGAGGGTTGGGAAGCCAGGGTGGGAGGGAGGAAGGGGAGGGAGGGGAGGGAGGGGAGGGGGGAGGGGAGGGGAGGGAGGTCAGGCAGGTGCCTTCGCCGCTATGGTGCTGGTAGTGCAGCAGCGGGGGATCTGGTGATGGGTTTTTGAGGGTGATTTGTGTTTCTTGTTGGTGTCTATGAACACAGTAACACACAATGGGACTAATGCTACACGGGAAACCCGCGTTATACCTTTGATTCAAAAAGGGGGCACATAAGCAAACAAAAAAAATACGAAAAAAAACGACATGATGAACGAAGTAAAGTGCCGAAAGACCGAGCATCTTTCTCGTCTGATCGTTAAAAAAAAAAGGAGGGCAGATATGGCCGGCCTGGAGGTGGGAGGTAGAAATGGCTGTGTGGCTTTTATACGTGTGCACCGGTCAAGCCGTTGCCATTCCGCTTGTGCTTGTCCCTATCTCCAGCTGTGTCCCCCACAAACTGCAAAGAGAAAGAAAATAAAACACAAACAGCTGAGCTCGTCTCAACTTTGTCCGGACGCACAACTTTAATGGGTCTCAAAGCCACCACGACGGCCGCCACTTGCAGGCCACGGCATCTGCACTGTGGCTTTTGTGGTCACGTCAGGATGCACTCCCCGACTGTTATTGTTTTACACGCAAAGAATGCAACGAGAGAAATTGTTTGGTTTGCTTTTGTGCTCAAGTCTTGAGTTGTTCCGGTTTGTGCTCCATTATTAAGATTAATTATCATCGTGCGGAAAAGAAGAGCTCTTCTCGTTGGCCATGGCTTCTCTGCCCTCCTGAGGATGCCCCAGGACTGCGTTTATTCTACCCTTGCTGCCCCGGCTATCGCTTAGGCACATTGGTGGTGGTGCTATGAGTATGTGCGTTGAACTTCTTCAGCACCGTACGTAGTCAACCGTGCCAATCGTAAGTCTTGGGCTGTGCCACTCTCTTTTAATCTCTCTCCCAGAGTGCCCTGCCATGACTTCCATTCAACCCCCACTCCACCCATAATGTGATTCTTCGTTTGCTGTCAAGTGTCTCGGCATGCGGGTGCGTTCACCACGTGCTCACGTAAACCCTGAGTGTAAACCCACTGCCTACTCCTGCCCCGTGCAGGCAGCGACGGTTATTTGACCATTCCTCACCACACTGGTCAAGTAGTAGGGAACAATGGATTTTTGCCCAATTGTTCTCCACGAACCGCAGTGCCCGACTAAACCTAGATTTGAAGCTTTCGTGACTGCAAGGATTCATATTCTTAGGTTTTTTCGGTAAAGTCACGTAGGTAAAAATTTGAAATTAAAAATTATTTATTTTACTTTTATTAATTTTAATTTAAATTTTTTTCCTACGTGACTTTACCGAAAAACCTAAGCATACCCAACTAAACCTGTTGTTTTTTTTTACGTCTGCTAGGTGGTCACCCATCCGAGCACTGTGCAGGCCCCAAACCTCCCCCCCCCCCCGCTTAGCTCCCAATATCTCGCGGATTCGGGTACAATTCTGGCGATTTGGTCACAGCCATTTGCATTTGTTGTTGTTATAAATCCTGTATCTCTTTCACGCGACACTTCGTACATGCGCGGCGTGCAACGCACCGGCATCAGCGGCGTACAGTGCGCGTTATTTATCTGAAGCAGCACTGTATGCAACGGCGCTGCGCCCTCTTTTGCCGCCAAATTGATCGAGTGCGCCCCGAGCTTTATAATGCACAACACCTGCAAACCGCGGTAATAACAATCTTTCTCTCCGGCCGCTATAAGTAAGCGATGGGGCTGCGTCGCGTTCGGATTCCGCGGCTGCACAGAGGGCCCATCACCATCCCCACTCACCACCACCACTCATCACCCCCGCCGCGCTCAGCTCTTCGGCTGCGGGCGAGGTGGAACGGCACGAGTCTCGGAGCTGCTTTTCCACCGCCAAAGTGAGCGGAAATGGCCACATCGATCTGTTTATCTGTGGCCGCCTCCATGAGCTCAATTCAGCGTTGGGCGGGTGCGGGGTGGGCGGGCAGGCAGCGTGGCAAGCAGAGGGGTTAATAGCACTGGTCAACACACTTTTTCTGGCATAAGGTATTCCAACGGTTTTAAGGTAATTTTGGGGTGCTGATTCCAAATCTGGCATCAGTTTTTGTCTATCACATCAGGTTTTCGAGATATTAAATATTGAATTTTCAATAAAAACTGCGGAAGAAAAATATTTAAATGTGGATATCTACATAAAATGATATTATAAACACACTATCCTAAAAATACAGCACGATATTTTAACACTAAAGCAGTCACTGACTCGCAACAACTTGCAATCATAAGTGACAGAGTTAATTTCGGGTAAAATCAATGAAAATGGCGTATGCCGATAGCATAAAAATGAGATGTGATAGAGCAAATCTGAGATCAGATTTGGAGTCAGCACCCTGAAATTAGCCTAAAACAGCTGCAAAAGTCCAGGCAAGAAAATAATTATGATTTTTTGTTGACCAGTGTAATTTGATCCATCAATTTTTTTTTGGTTGTTGTTGTTGTTGTTGGTCTCGTAGGCTTTGTAAAGCGGCCCCCTCCGCGGCCTTACGAGGTCACCCTTCCCCACCTCTCCACCGGTTTTACCGGCAGCGAGGGCGAAGTTTTGAAGACGCCCATCGCTGCATGCCGATGCCCCCCGTGACCTCGGCCCTCATCACCACTAGCCCCCCCCACCCAACCCGCCCATTCCCCCCTATATGCCCGCAGCGCACACAATTATTAATTACCGCTCTTATTGTCGCGAGGCTTTTGTAGCCTGGACCAATTATCGCAGACACTGCCCTCTTAAACCGAGGCACTTATGCCTGTTCCAGCCACATAAGATCATCAGCGGGTCCCCGAACAGTCATTACTATTGCCGGGCAAAGGCCAACGATGCTGTAAAAGCAGCATGGTGGAGCATAATTGTCTCGCTCTTATTATTCGGTATTTCATTTACCTTTCAGCAGAATACATAGATATTATTTTATAGCCTTTTTGTGTGTCCGCTTTGGTTTTTTTTTTTTCGAAGGATGTTTTTTTTTACATAAAAGTTTCATACGGCTTGATGGTCAAATATGCAATTCTACTTTCCGTTATTTTTATTTTATGGATTAGCAGCCATCGGGAGTAATGTTTGGTGGGCGGGGAAAAATAACATTTTAATCCGAAACGACGTCCCCGGCTTTAGGGTCGTTCGTCGCGTTTAATTTTGCGTGCGAGATGCATCGGAGTGATTTCAATTTGTGTAAAGTTTTTTTGTTTGTGTGTTCCACACCACCACTTAAGGCGGATCGATCGCCGCCGGTGCTCCCGCAGGTTCCGGCTGCACATCTCGCTGGGCAAATAATAACAATACAGCCGCAACGCAAAATTCCTGCGCTCGCAGCCCCGAGACGGGAGCACCTCTCCACGCTCGCTAGAAGAAGCAAAAAAAAAAATAAAGCACGCTACCGTACACAGACAGGTAATGACAGCTGATGTTTACAGCCACAAAAATCTGGCCCGCTGGGACGACTCCACGTGTGTGTGTGCACTGGGTCCTGACAGACAGCCCATCTCTCCCCCCCACCTCTTCAGCCACCTCAGCCATCAAGTGCTGCCCCCCCACCACCCAACTATTGCCGTGTGTGCAGTGAATTCGGCAGTGAATGCACAGCCCCCCCCCACCCCCTATTCCCTCCGCACCTCCCTGTTGCCACCAGTCATTGAGGGACATCCTCTCGCGGGGTGGATGAGATCAATACCCTGGCTGCTTGATATCATCGCTACAGGTCTGTCTGGCGAAGCTTTTAGTAAATCAAAAACACATTTGGAGTCCTCCTTCCGAGCGCTGCATTAATCCTCGTCTGGACAAGGCGTCCTTCCCCGAAGGAGACGGTGATAGAGCGGAGAGGGGAACGGCTCCTGCTGAGAGATAAAAGAAAAATCTGCACTTTTGCTGGATCATTTTAAATGCGGTGGCAGCTCTACGGATAATGCAATACCAGTAATTATAATAATGCGGTAAAAATGTGTATTGCCGGCTGCGACATATCAGCCTGAACCAAGTAGCTGCCCTCATCCAGTACAGTATTTGTGCATGTGATCTAATCCATCTGCTATATATGTTCATAAATCTGACCTTTTCACATAAGTAATGTATTCCCAATCTCGTGAACATTCTCTTACGTCTGGGATACAGTACATAACGTTTCCCACGTTTAAAGCAGCTTGCGTTTTTCGTCCAGAAAACTGTTTGTGTACGAACGGTGTGTCACTGCCATTTTCTACAGATGCTCACATATCCGACCCTTGTATATATATATCCGCCTACGCTTTTAGTCCCAAAGCGAGCCAGATATGAATGCCCTCTGTTTACGCAGGAAAGCATCGGCGAGTGTTGCCAATTGGGTTGTTTGGTTAAATCCGTTATGTACGAGTGTCCTCCGTGTGGGAAGCAACCCGCTGCACCCGGAGAAAACCCCATCACTCGTACGAGGTGCACACGATACGCTCCGTGTAGACGGATTCCGTCCATACACTCAACGCAATACCATCGACTGAGTCTCAGCAATTTCTGCACGATCCACCTACCCTCATGTACCAAAGTGCTGGATCACATCGCGAGGCACCGCCACCACGCCCGCAACCAAGTTTGTGTGAAGATTACATTGGTCCAGTTCGCCTTGATTTACATTCCTATCAGAATTTCTATCACGATTTGATATAGTGTTCTTTTCAATATGTATACGGCGTATACATATATAACCATTAGCTTGTTATATATTTTTTTCAAGATTTGAGATTCACTTCCTCGCCTGGCCATCGGGCTGTTGGTTCACGTAGCTCGCGCATAATGCACCCGAGATCGATCAATCATGGATTCATCATCATCATCGTCATCATCGTCTCTTTGGTTTGGAGCTTAGAAACATCAGACGCGTGATGTACGGTGCTCCTGGGCTCGGGGCAATGCAGCAAAGGGAAAGTCATGCGCCGGCCTCGAGCGAGTCAGAAGCCGGAGTGTACCGATGGGTCGATAGTGTTGGAACACGAGGTGCTG